>NW_024096500.1:60000-138313 GCF_016545835.1 Crotalus tigris
CAATCCTCTGAATTCTGAACAGTGCAAATTCAAGTAGGCCCAAAGAATGCTGTTGTATTTTTTATTTTGGGGGGGGGGGTATAGACAGTAAAAAGGCAGGTAAACATCCTGATTACAGGTAGTCCTCGATTTACAACCACAATTTAGCCTGCATTTTGTTGCTAAGTTGTTAAGTGAGTGCTGCTTCTTTTTACGACCTTTCTTGACATCGTTGTTAAGTGAATCATTGCAGTTCTTAAGCATCTGAATTTTGATCCCAGGTCCATGAGGATGCTGCAACACTCATAAATGGGCAAACCGTTATAGATCTTTTTTTTCCCCTTCCAAAGTACCATTGAATGGCCACTATATAAATTATTGTAAGCTGAGGACTACCTGTATACAAAATGTTTCAAAGAGGAAAATATTTTTTTTAATAAAAATTTTTTTATTTTCCATTTATCCAACATAGTTATACAGCAAAATTCACTTTACAAAATAAAATAAATTCATAATCATAACCATAACTATAGGTGCCACTTGCTCCTTCCCCCCAAGCTGCATCCACTCTCCCTAATACCTTCCTTACTTCCCTCTTTCTCTCCTCTCACTACTCTCTTCCCCTCCCCTTCTCCTCTTACCATCCTACTTCCTCCCTTCACCTTCCTCCCCTCTCATCCCTCTCGAATACAGGAATACAACGTAGGGGAAATGCCCAAGCAGCACCTCTCTCATAAATTACCATATCTATATTATCCTATTCTACCTATTTACCCACCCACCCACTCACCCACCCACCCACCCTCAACCCCCCCTCACTTCCCAGAGCAGAGTACAGGGTTATTAATAACAAAATTAACAATATACAATAAAAAAGAAAAAAGAAAAAGAGAAAGAGAAAGAGAGAAAAAAAATCATACTTAGCCCTTAACTCCCCTTAAATTACATCATCATAAACAAATCTCTTATACAACATTTACTATAAAATTTACTCATAAAATAAATGAAATTTTATAGTCCCATACTTCTTCTGAATATAATCTATCCGTCTTCTCCATACAATAATATATCTTTCTTGTGTATGATCCTTTAAATAAGCAGAAATTTTTGCCATTTCTGTAAGGTGACCAACCGTCCTCTTTTTGGGAGGACAGTCCTCCTTTTTTAAGTTTTGTCCTCCCTCAAAAAGTGTCCTCCTAGATGTCCTCCTTTTTCATATTTGAAGACTAATCTGCAGGGCTTTTTTTTACTCATAGAACGCTCAGAAGGCGTTTCGGGACCTTTTTTTGATGGTTTTTTTCAACTTTTGCATGAGCTGTGCTACTCCCCCTATTGGCTTTCGAAAGCCAATAGGAATTGCTGCTGAGCACGCCAAAATATCCGGGCAGCAAACTTTGCAGGAACTTTGCACCCCTCACTGCTACCCAACTACACCATCTCCTACTTAGTTCTGAAGATAGCTGGAGGAGACTGGAGCGGTAAGTTTCTCTTGATCTTCCCTGTTCGGTTCTACACGGGGATGCACAGGGTAGGCGGTGGTGCTGGGGGTGTGGCTGGGGGGGCGGCTGCAGGGCCAGAGCTGGCGCGGCTGGTGCTTTGCGAGCCACGGGGCTGGCTCTACGGGGATGCACAGGTTGGGGGCGGTGGTGCTGGGGGCATCTGTGGGGGTGGCTGCAGGGCCAGAGCCGGCGCGGCTGGTGCTTTGCGAGCCGCGGGGCCGGCTCTCCATGGCAGGGCAGCGGTGCTGGCGGGGCGGCTGAGGGTGGGGGCGCAGCGGGCAGTTGACCTTCCATGGGCTACGCCAGCTGGTGGTCTATGCAGTGCTGACCTGCGCTGCCACCACCTCACCCTGCACGCCTACGTGGCCCTCCTGGAGCGCCTGGCCCGCAACACCTGCCTCTGCCACCCACCCCGTGCAGTACTCATTTAAATAATAATTAATAGGCATGTAAGCATAATTACAATATAAAATTTTATTGTTACAAATGTTTTTTATTATGCATTTATCATATTATAGCGTATTCTGTATTATTGTTGCAATAAATACAATGTTTCTTTTATTTACGATATTTTTTTTCTTCAATTTATTTGTGTCCTCCTTTTCACTGTAAAAAAGTTGGTCACCTTAATTTCTGCTAAATTAGAAACTTTAAATATCCATTCTTCTAAAGTAGGCAATGAATCTTTCTTCCAATATGAACCTACTAGTAACCTTACTGCAGTTAACAAATTCAACATTAAAATAGTTTCTTTATCATCCCTTCCAACTTTACTATTATTATTACTATTATTACTATTACTATTATTATTATTATCATTATTATTATTATCATTATTATTATTACTATTATCTAAATCCACAAAAATACCCAATAAAAATAATTGAGGAGTAAACTTTATCTTCCTTTTAAAAATCTTTTGAATGTTCCACCAAATCATAATCCAATCAAAGAGGAAAATATTAACATAGTCTTCTTTTCATTGACTCCCTGCTGATAAAGGAGCAGAATGTGTTTGTGGATCCTTGAGTCCTGAAGAAACCTAGTTCCATACCAGCTGGATCCGGGCCTGCAGAATTGTGTGATTCCCTAAAATCCAATTGAGGAGAACATTAATTAGAATGGAGTTGAGTTCCTTTTGTAATCCGCAGGCATCATATCTCCTCTTTGGCATATATGTTCAGTTCTGAATGCGGTATAGACCTACTAGGCCTAAGATGAATTCCCTGTGAAGGCTATAAAAGTTGCTTTGCCTTTGCTAGGTCCTCATAGCTATTTGTCCAACTAGACAATTGGCTATTGCCAACCGTGATCTCATTCTCCCTAAATCCTGGAATCCCAGTGGAAGAGAATCAACTGAGGGTCAATCTTTCTGGGTCAAAAGGACTTACCAACAAAGTTGGGGAGTCTTCCTTGAAAGTCAAAAGATACCCGGAGGCCTTCTAGAATTCTCCTTCGGATGCAAGGAAACGAGAAAGCAACATGAGGCACATTTTGAACTCCAAAGAGAGAATATCCATCATTGATTTAACTGCAAACAGTGTTGATATATTTTCTGGATACAAGCAATCCCCGAAATTAAAAAAAATCTGTCTGGCTTCTGCATGTTTTCATTGTGAAGGACAAATCTAGACTGGGGCCCATCATGGTGGCCCCAGGGACCTCTTGCTGTGGGATGGATGGATGGATGTACAATGGGAGATAATTCAGTCCTTGGACTATATCATTTTTTATCCTTGAAATCTTCTATGTATTACACACAACATTGACTCCTCCAGAAATGAAAACTACGAATTAGGAGAGGATGATGGACTGGGGGTCCCGGAGGGGAGATTCCCAAGGTAAGATGACAGAATTTGGGGCAGATCCTCTTCCAATTATACAATGAGGGAAATGGGCTGCCATTAATAAACTCATCCCTCATTCCTCAGCTCTTCAGATCAGATATGTGCAATTCAAGATGGAGGTTTACATTTTCAAAGGATTGCACATTGAGTAGATTCACTGAAAGGAGTGAGATTTATCTGAATCTTGCCAGATTCTTACTCTAACCCAGAAATATCTCCCAAAGTCAAATTTGCTTACCATTGGAAGAAAACGTTGTTTTCTTGACCTGTGAAGAAACAGTCATGAGACAGTTGTGAAAGCTGAACCTAAACCCATCCCCCGAGTTTGAGGAAAGCTGACCACAATCACTGACCACTCAGTAGGAATAACAAATTTTCTCCAGGGACTCAGCTGTGCCTCAGAGTCTTCTTTGAATCCTCTGGATCTTTCCCTTAGCTGTAGAATATTTAGCATTCTTTTTGTATTTATTACACCCTGTGGCTCCCCAAGATAACGGGGGGGGGGCCTTCTGGGCAAGGGGCTATCATGAAGACAACCCCAATTGTTCCGGGCTGTAGGCAATGCCTCTGCAGGAGTGGCTGTCAGAGCATCCTCCCCACATCTCTCCCACACTCACCTCCTATACCAGTGGTTCTCAACCTGTGGGTCGGGACCTCATTTGGGGTCGAATGACCATTTCATGGGGGTCGCCAAGCAAGGCTGTCTGCCATTTTTCCCCCCTTTTCTTTGGCCATGCCCCTGGCACCCGCTGATGTATAAGTGGTTGGGGGTCACCACAACATGGGGAACTGTATTATGGGGTCACGGCATTAGAAAGGTTGAGAACCACTGTCCTATACCATGATTCCCAGCTTGGATCTGAAGATGGGCTGCAGTTTGGAATCCATCCTGACCTACAAGAACACTGAAGAAGCCACTTCAGACAATTGAACACCATCACCATTCACAAAACAGCTGTGGGACGTGGGCCACCCAGGGGCCCCAAGAACTATCCCTGCCACAACGATCTGCACCAGTTGTAGCTTCCAAATTGTCTTCAAGGGTAGGCCCAAGTAGAGCCCATTGCAATAGTCAAGACGTGAGATGGCCAGGGCATGATTTTAAAAAAAATGTTCAGTTTTTCCGCATTTTTGCTTAGCCATCAAACATACAGGTTGCGGTCAGAAAAAGTCAGTAGATAAATGACTTTACTGACAATTTCTTGCTACTATTCCTCCCTTTCTGAATTGTAACTCTGGGTTGTGGGCAGGGGGAGGGTCTCTTCTGAAGGGGTCTCACTGGCTGGTAAAACATCTGACCCTGTTTTGGGCTTCTCTCTTTCTCAAATAGAGACTGCAAAGGTCTTTCCAGTTTGCTTTCATCTGGACGGCGAGTCTGAGCAGAAGCCAGATTTTGGGGGGCTGGGGCTAAAAAGCTTCCTCTAGGGTTCTGTAGCTGGATAGTTGGGGGTCAGTCCTGGGGGGGGAGGGCTGGGCTCAGCTACCTTCACTGGAGCAGCCCCTCCCTTTCAGGGGCAGCCAAAATCCAGCCTTTCTCCAAAGGTTTCCCTGGAAGATCCCTCAAAAAGGGTGAATTTAAGGAAGCTGGATTCCATTCATTGCCAAGAGTGTCTTTTCCTCTTATTTTTCTCTTTCTCTTGTCAGCAAGAGGGAAATACACATTCACTATGTAAAATGTCTGTGTGTTTTCCTGGAAGAAAAAAGGCTCTAGTCCCTTCACCTTTTGTAGAAAACCCTGGGGAGAGTGGCAGGGTCTCTTGCAGGAGCTTTTTTCAAAGCCTGTCTAGCACAGGGAGGAAGGGGTGCAATTAGATTGGGGCAATCTGGTTTCACCCCCCCCCAGGGCTCCTGGGAGAACGGGGGGGGGCATTCAGTCTCCCTCCGGTTTCTTTCACTGGGTTGTTACTGACAACCTCCCAGGACAGGTGCCCAGACACCCTGGAGAAAAGGCAAAGGGTATTAATGCCTTAAGCAGTAAATAAAGCCACCAATGCAGGGGGGGGGGGCAGAGGCTGACCTGAGACTAGAGAAAGACCCAGTTGCATCATCAAATACAATCCTCTCCAGATTTCGTTTTGACCTGCAAGAGGAGAATTGACCTGAGATGAAAACACATACACACAAACATAAAGATGCTCCCATCTCTCCAAGTGGGGGGAATTGCCCCTCGCATGTCCCCTTTCTCTCTCTCTCTCCCTCTCTCTCTCTCTCTCTCTCTCTCTCTCTCTCTCTCTCTCTCACACACACACACACACACACACACACACACACACACACACACACCTCAACCCAGGATAGAGCCAAGACAGAGGCAGCCAGCAGAGAAAAGCTGGAGAAGATTTTGGCTTCTCTGCAAACTGACCTCTGAATCCGGGGAGGGGGGGATGTCCTAGTTGGAGACCCCGAAACAGGAACACCACCAGTCTCCATAGTCCTGCAACAAGGAACAGAGTAAGAACCACCCAGTTGATCCCAGAGAAAGATTCATCCAAAATCCACAGGGCTACTTGGAGATTCCCACAGGTCCCTCCAGAGGAGTCTAGATTCCTCTTCCGCCTTTCAAGGGGTTTTGATCTCAGATGGCGAGAGGGGTTGGGGAGAAGACCTGCAGAGAAGAAGCTGGGAAGGGAGATCAAGCTGGGGCCCACGAGCCTGCTTTTTGCCAGGAGAAAACCATCAATGGCAGGAGGGGCACCTTCTCTGTGTCCAGGATCACACAAGGCCCTGCTGGTTTGCTGGGATGCCTTGGTGCTCTCTGAGCTTCCTTGCTTTCTTCCACGTTTTCGCGTGGACTAGCATTGATGCTGTTACCTAGTCTAAGGAATGAAAGGTCTGCAAGAAAAAACACCAAGCTCTGAGACCACCAAGGACCCCCCCCCCTTTTTTTTTTTAGAAAAAAAGCACTGGTTATACTGCATTATCAATTAGTTGATGTAAGATGGTGAGAAATAGAATAAGAGGTGCATTCTGAATATTAGACTTTGTGATGAATTGTGACAATGGGAACTTTGGTTACTTAAAATTTGGAAATTACAAATACTACACGTTAAAGTTAAATATTAACGGGGAAATTAAAAACTGGGGAAAACTAATTAGGACATTGATTGTCTCTAAAGACTGAACGTTAAAATAATGATATGTATAAGCCAAAATTATTGATAAAGAATGTCAGCCTACGTACTAGGCAGTTGTATTAACCACCAGGATACCGGCTCTCCACCCCTCTTTGTCAGCCGAGTCAAGGGAGTATATAGAGAACGTTTTTCAGACAAACTGGTCTGATTGATTGCATCTTAGCATTCTTGAGTGCTATACTGCAGTTCTACTTTGCAGTAGGGTGAAGGCTAAGGAGGAAGAGAGGAGATATTTGTACCGGGTTTGCCGACTCATTGGGTATCCACTACGGTTTATAAGACGCCATAGTAGTATACCTGGACCCCACCATAGTAGTATACCTTGACCCCAACATAACCATCAGGAAGAACCACCCCAAAGACAGGTAACACGCATTTCCCTACCATACATTAACAACATGTCCAAGGCCACAGCCAGACTGTTGGCCCCCCATAACATAAGAGCGGCACATAAACCTGACCAGACTCTGCGATCAAAGATCATGCGCCCAAAGACCCCCTCCTCACCACAGAAAGATCAGCGGTGGTGTATAGAATTGATTGCATAGACTGTCACAGCAATTACGTGGGGGAAACATCAAAAAGATTGAAGACCCGCTTGCATGAGCACAAGTTGGCGATCAAGAGGGGCGAACAGTATTCACAGATCTGGTCACACATGGCCGAAAGTGGCCACAGCTTTGACTTTGACCACACACAAATCTTGGCCAGTGATGCCACGAAGGGGGGCCATCTGCTAAAGGAGGCCTGGTTCTCCGGGAAAAATTCTATCAACCGCCACATAGACATGTGCCCAGCACAATGGACATTACAGACATGGCACATGAACTGCCGTTTGAACCATTGGAGAAGACCAAGGCATCGACCGTGCGACTGGGAGAAGAACAGGGCACCCCCCGTACGGCACGGTCAAACAGACATCCTTTTAACATCTGATCAGGATGGCACGACAGAGATTCATTGGAAGCCCGGCCATCGACAACGGAGAAATTCCCTGATGAATAGAATGAACGGATGTGTTGTGACAACCAGACCATACCAGGAAAGAGAGAACAACCCCCCCCCCCAACTGATCCAGTAAGAGAACGAAGGATCGGGAGACAGATCGTTACTAATGTATCCACAAGGAGTTTTACTCAGAAACACAGGGGGAGAAGTGATGGACCTGACAGCACACAAACGGAGATAACAACCACAGAAAGGGAGGGGAGAATGGAGAACGTGGTACGGGATAGAACGCCTAAGCTGCAATCGCACATACCGAGGAGATCAGATTACCCCCCGACAAATGGAATGAACAATTGTTCATGGACAATAAACAACGACAGACCGGCACATGTATACTTCAAAACAGTTGCTCCCAGGAACATGGGGGGGGGGGGATGGCGATGGATGTAAGGAAGTACAAATTGAGAGCAGACGGGAGGGAGAACAGCATAAAATGGGATGGAACATTTATTTATTTTATTTTATTTTTAAAATTTATAAACCACCCCACTCCCGCAGGACTCTGGGCGGCTAACAATAAAAACACCATAAAACATGACAAAACAAACAGTACAATAACAGTCATCCAGGGGTCAGATTTTATAAACCCCGGGCCTGCCGGAAAAGCCAGCTCTTAAGCAGCTTATGGAAAACCAACAGGGTGGGAGCGGTCTTAATCTCCGGGGGGAGCTGGTTCCAAGACGTGGGCGCCATCACAGAGAAAGCCCTCCTCCGCGGCCCCGCCAAATGGCACTGCTTGGCCGATGGGACCTGAAGGAGGCCCAGCCTGTGGGATCTAACTGGACGAAGGGAACTATGAGGTAGTAGGCGGTCTCGCAATGTGAATCACAATCACAGAAGATGGGGGGATCGGACCGTAACTTGATTAAGACAATTGGAGGAACTAGGAGGAAACAGGAGACAACATACATACCCTCTAGCAAACAAAACCATGAGCAAGAGGCTGGTGGGAGGGAAATAACCTCCACCCGTAAGGGAAGTGGAAGTATTCCAGCCAACCTAAAGATTAGCGAAGGAGATATACGCATTGGAGCACAGAGAAGGAGTAACAAAGAACTACACCCTGATGCAAGACACACACTCAGATTACAGCACGCTCAGCTGGGACCCGTGACATGGTCCAGGAGCCGAGTGCAAATGATTAGCGGTTGCATATAAGCTTTCCCAACGACTACCATTTACACCCTGATGATGTCAAGAGCTCTTGACGAAAGCTAGGTTCAGTAAATAAAATCTTTTATATTTTTATATTTTTATTCTCTTGGTGATCGACTATTTATTGATTTTAATATACATATACATACACACACACACATACATGTAGATCTTTGGTTGTTCGAGTTTTCTCCCGCGTAAAATTGGAAGTGTCTTCGCGACGTTTCAACGAAGTCCCATTCGTCATCTTCAGGCTGGTGTTTTCAGCTTCGTGCTTCGAGGAGCAATGCGGACACAGGTCCACATGCCGATTAATGGACTCACCACCTGAGAGCCAAGCCTCCTTGAGTAATCTGCCACTTTTTGTAATATCACTGGCAATTACTGGCAATCAGCTGCATTAGAACACTCTTTAAGAGAATAGACTCCCACTGCAATACAGCCAAAGCTAGAGTGGAAGAAAGAAAACATCTCTTCCATGTTTGCAGATGCAATGGTTACCCAACGAAGTTTATCAAGTGCCATGGCATGCTGTCCAGACCCCCGAATAATTTATAGACGGAGGTACTACCATCACAGGTAGCCCGTGTTACCCTCCCTTATATCAGTAATGTCTCAGAGGCCACAGCTAGGTTGTTGGCACCCTACAATGTGAGGGTGGCACACAAACCCAATCAGACGTTACGCTCTAGTATTATGAGACCTAAGGATCCACTCCCCACTACAGATAAATCGGGGGTCGTATATAAGATCAGTTGTAACGATTGCCCCAGCAATTATGTGGGTGAGACCTAAAAAAGAGTTAAAACTAGGATCCATGAACATAGGCTGGCCATAAAAAGAGGGGAGCAGTATTCTCAAATTTTGGCACACATGGCAGAATCCGGACATAAGTTTGATTTCGACGGTATACGAGTGATTGCCACTGATATTACAAAAAGTGGCAGATTACTCAACGAAGCTTGGCTCTCAGGTGGTGAGTCCATTAATCAGCATGTGGACCTGTGCCCGGCACATTTGGCGCTGAGAGCATGGGAGGCGTGTGTTTGGCCATCACGGAGTAAGCAGTTTAACAACAGCGTTTATCCACCGGAGAGGGAAATCGAGGGGGGGAGCCCCCAATCCCAACGATTTGCTGATATCTGAGAAAGGAATGACCGACAACCTGAGAGCCCCCCGACTATGAGGGTGGGTGTACATTCACTACGAATGAGGAAGCCAGCTAACATCAGGGATTCAGCCCCTAACAGTCCAGACACCCCTTCATGCCGTGTGGGATGTTCAGAAAAGATGATGTCACAGGTACGCACTAGGACACGGAGTAACTACCACCTAGGGGGTTGTACCACCCCCCCCGCCCCCACCGATATTTCCACCGCTGCCCCCTTTCCCATTTGTACACCGGAAGCATATGCATACCTACGGAAAATGGGGAGAGCACCGAGTGAGAAAGGGATGACACCGTATGAGTTGGGATCTCCTGACATATCCGATGCATCCGGAAGAAACAACATCCCCCAGAAACACAAAAGGGGAAAGCAATTATGACCGCTTAGCCTTAGGGGCGATTATGCGCTCCCGAAGAGCAGCGCAGCGGACCGATGAAAAGGAAAGAACGGCCAACGGATCGAGGACCATGTCGAACCCCATGTGGGGGGGGATGGGAGAGACCGACCTGGTGGAATGTTAAAACAGACACACCCGAGAGTGTCCTTCGTCCCAGTTGCCCGGTTAGGACAGCAGGAGCTACAGGCCAATCCCCATAACGTCCTAGGAGTTGTTGATGGGGGGAAGGAGATAGCAGGCATTGGAAGAGATAGTGGTGGTGAGATCATCAGACATATGGAGGAGCGGGGGCGTTGGGTAGTGAGAGTGAAGGCAAGACACTTGGTACGGAGCCCCATAATAGGAAGGATGACAATGATGATGACGGACATGAAAGAGGTGGAGGTGGGAAAAAGTCCACTGACATGGAGCACCCCAGGAAAGGGGGTGAGAGGAGGAAGCAACCCAGGGATGTGGGATGTGTGTTTGACCAGAGTAAGATGAAGCGCTCTCCTGGTTTACGGATACAGGAGGAGAAAGGGGAAGCAAGTGGTAATACATGCATAGGTAAGGGAAGCAAGGGTAAATCAGTTAATTACACAGAGATTACGACTGAAGCATTGATTGGTCGGCCAGGACCCGTGACGAGATCTAGGAGTTGGGCGCAGATGTTGTTCCATCTATAAATAAGTTCTCCCATCAACCTGTATGAACCCTGACGATGTTGGCAGTGGCCAACGAAAGCTTGGTGTTTTTATCTAATATATATATATATATATATATATATATATATATATATATATATATATATATATATATGTATGTATATGTCTTTGGTTGTTTGGGTTTTCTCCCACGTAAAATTGGAAGTGTCTTGGCGACGTTTCGATGAAGTCACATTCGTCATCTTCAGGCTGGTGTTTTCAGCTTCTTGCTTTGAGCAGCAATGTGTGGTCTTAGCTGTTTCTTCCTTTTAACTGCCAGTGGGGGTATGAACTGATTGGGTGGGAGCTTGGCTGTGTTCTGATTGGGTGGAGGTGTGTTCTGAATGGTTAGGGGCTTGGCTGTGCTCTGATTGGCTGGGGGAGTGTTCTGTTTGGTTGTGCTCAGTCAAAAAAGAGGAACCAACATCTTCCCTGGTCCAACACCTTAAAGCCACAGGACATGAAATTGACTTTAAAAATACCAGAACCATTGCCAAAAGTGAACATTTTAATAACAGAATAATCAGAGAAGCCATCGAGATAGAAAAACGCCCACACAGCATGAACAAGCGAGATGATACCTCCGCCTACCAGCCATTTGGAAACCCGCCCTTATTGACAAACGACTCCCTAATACAAAAAATCTTAAACCCCTCTGCAACTCAGACTAACCTGAGCACAACCAAACAGAACACTCCCCCAGCAATCAGAGCACAGCCAAGCCCCTAACCATTCAGAACACACCTCCACCCAATCAGAACACAGCCAAGCTCCCACCCAATCAGTTCATACCCCCACTGGCAGTTAAAAGGAAGAAACAGCTAAGACCACACATTGCTGCTCAAAGCAAGAAGCTGAAAACACCAGCCTGAAGATGACGAATGGGACTTCGTCGAAACGTTGCCAAGACACTTCCAATTTTACGCGGGAGAAAACCCGAACAACCAAAGACCTACATACAAATACCGCGAAAACCTCAGAAAACATATATATATATATGGATATGATATGTATATTGTATATGTATTATGTATTAATATATATATATTATAATAATATATATATATAATATATATATATGTAGGTCTTTGGTTGTTCGGGTTTTCTCCCACGTAAAATTGGAAGTGTCTTGGCGACGTTTCGACGAAGTCCCATTCGTCATCTTCAGGCTGGTGCTTTCAGCTTCGTGCCTCGAGCAGCAATGTGTGGTCTTAGCTTTTTCTTCCACATGGGAAAGAAAAACTGGACAACTTCCTCACACACCTCAACAGCCTACACCCCAAAATACAATTCACCATGGAAACAGAAGCTAACAACCAACTTCCCTTCCTGGATGTCTTAGTCTACAAGAAATCCAATGGCTCCCTCGGACACACCATCTACCAGAAGAAAACACACACAAACCGCTATCTGCACGCTCTCTCACACCACCACCCAGCACAGATCAACTCTGTGGCCAAGACACTCATCTCCAGAACAAAACGCTTAGCTGACGAACAACACCTAAAACCCGAACTACACACTCTCACCAATGTACTAACATCCAATGGATTCCATAGAAATAAGATTACAAACCTAATCAAAAAAGAAACCCCCACTAAAATCCAAGACAAAGAACAAGAAAACGGCAAAGCCATCCTCCCATACATAAAAGGCATCACAGACAGAATCAGTAAGATCCTCCATAAAACACAACATCAAAACAGCATTCTGCACAAACAGAAAAATATCCACCATCCTTAGAAACCCCAAAGATAAAATTGAATTAGAAAATCAAGGAGTATACGAAATCCCATGCACCACTTGTCCCACCACATACATCGGACAAACCAACAGAAGAATAAGTGCACGCATTGAAGAACATAAGAACTCAGTCAAAAAAAAGAGGAACCAACATCTTCCCGGTCCAAACCTTAAGCCACAGGACATGAAATTGACTCTTAAAAATACAGAACCTTGCAAAGTGACCAGTTTAATAACAGAATAATCAGAGAAAGCCATCGAGATAGAAAAACGCCCACACAGCATGAACAAGCGAGATGATACCTCCCGCCTACCAGCCATTTGGAAACCCGCCCTTATTGACAAACGACTCCCTAACACAAAAAATGATACCAGACCCACACTCACAAAAACCACACAGGATGTCACCACCACACATCCACGCAAAAAACAAACCCAAAGCCACACCGATGACGAGGCACGACCACAAACAGAAGCCAGACCACAGCTGCATCATTAGCCACTTTAAACCCCTCCAATCCATACATGAAGCAAACTGACACCCTCCATGAAGAGGAGGCACGATCAGGAACGAGAAGCCAAAAAATAGCAAGGCAGCCCAAAATCTTAAACCCCACTGCAACTCAGACTAACATGAGCACAACCAAACAGAACACTCCCCCAGCCACTCAGAGCACAGCAACCCCAGCAATCAGAGCACAGCCAACCCCCCAGCCAAGCAGAGCACGCCCAAGCCCCTAAACCAGTCAGAACACACCTCCACCCAATCAGAACACAGCCACGCTCCCACCCAATCAGTTCATACCCCCACTGGCAGTTAAAAGGAAGAAACAGCTAAGACCACACATTGCTGCTCGAAGCACGAAGCTGAAAACACCAGCCTGAAGATGACGAATGGGACTTCGTCGAAACGTCGCCAAGACACTTCCAATTTTACGCGGGAGAAAACCCAAACAACCAAAGACCTCTCTCTATATATATATATATATCCTTGATAGCTGCAAAAATGTGAATCCTTGATAGCTGCAAAAATGATAGCTGCAAAAATGTGATAGCTGCATATTTGTTCAATAACACAGCCTTCAATCTCCGGGAGAGGTATAAACCAGTTGTTTATTGCTAAAAAGATATTTAAAAACAATAAAAACAACTATTTACAATGTTAAAAGAAACAACTTAGCTTTCGCTAGTCCCCTGCCAGCATCCTCAGAGTAAAGCTTAGGGGGTGGGGAGATACTTTTTATACACCTTGCTGGCCTAACTGCTTATTCATTGCCCGTATGATAGGGCCATCCTTCCTGGCTGACCATAATTGCCTTGGTTGTCCCACCTTCTCTTTTTTGCACTCCAATTCCACACCTTTCCCCTCTCTCATCCTTGTCAATCTCTTCCCTCCCAGCACCATTGCTGCCGGTGTGCTCTCTAACCGCTCCCTCCTGCTCATTGCAGGCTGTGCATTCAGATCCAGTGTTCCAAAAGGCTTGCCATCAGTGCTCCCTTTTTTTCTAGCCCATTGTTCTACACACTGTTCCTGCCTTCTGTCATCCATTCCTGTCAGTCTTTTTTTCTCCGATTTCCCTCCACCCCCGGGTGTGCGCACGCTCCATCATGCCTCATCCTTCTGCTCCGTCTGCCCACGACCTGTGGGGATGCCTATTGGCTTGCTCTTAGGCTCAGTCCCTCTCGTCCTTGTTAGCCTTATCTCCCCCAATTTCCTTTCACACCTGGCTGTGCATGCGCACGATCGTGTTCCATCTCTCTGCCCCGTCTGCCTACGATCAGTTGGACTATCCACCAGCTCCTCTTTGAGTCCAAACTTCCCCCCTTTTTCACCCCTTTTCCCCTGCTTCCCCCTCTTGGCTAATCCTATCTTTTTTGGTATCCCTGTCCTATGTATTTTGGGTCATACGATGAGGTCCAGCATTCCTAATGCCCCCTCATTGTCACCTCCCCCCTGCTGACACTGATCTGAATGCACCTCCAGCTTTCCATGCTCCGTCCTTGCCAACCCTGTTGCTTCCAATTCCCCCTGATGCATCCTACCACCCCACCCCGTCTGTCCATGGTCAACTGGTCTGCTCGCTAATCCACCCCCAAATTCATCCTTTCTCCTCCTTGTTGCCCCTATCCTTCCTGACATCGCCAGAGGTATGCCCCTCACTTGCCCTCCCTCTCCCTCAGATGTCACCCTAGACCACACACCCGGATCCAGCAACATTGACCATTCCCCATGCTCACTTCCTCCCTCCTTTTCACCCCATCCATCCATCCGTGGTTCCAATATTTCACCATCCATCCCTATCGTCCCTATTCCCTCCAAATCCTTTCTTTGCCTAGCCATGTGATGACTGCCTTCCCCGGTTCTGGTTCTGCCTCTGGCAAACGCCATCTGCATCCTGACTTGCTCCTCGTGTGTTTTTAATGTCTGGTATGCTGGGGGCAATTCTATGCATTGATTGATCGAGTCCATGTTGGAGAGCCAGGCCTCCTTCAGCAGGCGTCCTCCTTCTGCTCCCTTGAAATAGAATGAGTGTCCATTGTTTACCATATGCATCCATATTTGGGAATACTGCTCCTGCCTTCTGATGGCCAATCTGTGTTCATGTATTCTGGTCTTTATCCGTTTGGCCGTCTCCCCCGTATAGTTACATTGGCAATCCTTGCAGTGTACCCTGTATATGACCGATGACTTTTCTTCCTTTAGTAGCGGTTCCTTGGGATGCATTGCTTTCATTTGAAGTGTTTGGTCAGATCGGTGAGCCACTTTGATGTTATAAGGTGCTAATATGCACGCTGTTGCCTCTGATACTCCCTGGACGTACAGTATCATTGTCCAGGACATTGTCCCTGGGTCATCCGGTGCCCTGCGGGGTTCTTGGCACTTGCTGTATCTTTGGGTGAAGCTGGTTGGGTAGCCATTCCACCTACACACCTGATGGAGGTGGGCACGTTCCATTTGCTTGGCCTTTTTAGTGTTACAGTGCAAATAACTATGTGTGCAAATAACATCTGAACGCATGCGATCTTATGGGCTTATCTTATCCACATTCTAAAGTTGGAAACTACTCCATTGTTGTATCTGACATCACCTAAACACTTTCTATAAGATATGCTGCTTCTAATGCAGGTATACCTAAGATCTGCTTTTTTGAACATCTTTCTATACACTTTTACACATCTTTCCACACAATACATATTTAAATGAAACATAATTGCTTTTCTCCCAGATAAAATGCTTTATAGCTGAGGATGATGGAAGCTAGTCAGCTAACTCCATGCATGTCTCTTTTTGTTGCCACAATAGAATAGTAATAGTGGATTTATTTTATATTTACATTTCTTTTACATTTACTACTATTAAAGATGGGGAGGGAAGCAGAAAGCTTTTCAGAACAAATCTGAAATGCTGCAAAGAATGAGCTGTGTGATTTTTGAAAATTCTGTAAGTATGTAGTTACAAATTAGGAGCATAATCTTGGAAAGTCCTTATAAATCAAACCAACAAACAGGATAAAGGACTGATATTAAGTCTTGGGGACATTCAGTTGGTGTTCGATATCTCTTTAAATAGCTTTTGAAGGCATTAAAAATTCTTGCCAGTATCTTAAACTAGCCCCAAACAAATAGGTTAACCATCATAGCTAGTGAAAAATCAGTAGAATAGGGTACAAATGAACTAAGCAAGCATATGAGTAGTTAGGTTCTTTTTTAGTTTGAAAGGAAAACTCACCTAAATCCTATTACACTGATCAGGTCAGGAGGTACCCAGAACATAAGAAGCCTGAAGCCATGTCTGCTTTTTACAGAATTGTAATTGTTGTGTCAGCCTAAATGACTCTTTAGCCTACTGTAACTTTATACTCAAAATACATGATTATTAAGGAACAGAATTAACCAGTAGAAAACAAATCAAAAGTTTATTACCCTATTTTGCTGACCTACTAGAAGAAAGCAACTTGAAAGTTCAATGTGTTCTATAAGCACCTTAGCTGAAATTGGTTGTTTTTGACATTTTCTCCATTTTTTAATTATACTCTCTTTTTGAAATATAAAAATAAAGTTAAAATGAAATTTCAAGAACTAGTGCTCTGAAAATCATTTGGAAATGATTTGGATCTTGTGGGAACATACAATATGTTTCTCTGATTCATTAAAGGATTCAACCTTTCCAAGATTTTGATGATCCTCAAAAAAGCACTGTTCCTTTAAACCAGCGGTTCTCAACCTGTGGGTCGTGACCCCATTTGGGGTCGAACGACCGTTTCACAGGGGTCACCTAAGACCATCAGAAAACACATATTTCCGATGGTCTTAGGAACCGAGACACCGCTCCTCTATCCGTCTCCAAGCGAGGGGAGCAGGAGACGGAGGAAAGGATCTGGCCCAGCGAGGGCGGAGCCGCGTTTGGGCGCTGCTTCTGGAGCTCACAGATGCTGGCCCGGCTCTGGTATGCTTCAGGGTAGAGATTGTCTGCTGTGTTGCCGCTGGGATCCTTAACTGGCTAAAGCGCCTTTCAGAGAAAGAGCCCTGCTTTCCCCTGCAGGGTGACCCAGCCAGCAGCATCCTACTCTTGTCATTTCAGGGAGGAGGGAGAGGAAGAAGAAGAAGGCATCTGCCCGGCAGGCTGCTACCTCTGCCTCCTCATGACGGAGAAGTGCTTTGAGGCAGATGGCAGGTTATAAAACTGACACTCAGCTCAAAGGGGGGATGGGCGGGCCTACGAAGCCACCGCTCCTCCATGGGCAAACGGATAGCTGGACGGCTAGGAAAGTTCCCCAACTCTTCTGCTGTGGAGGAAGAAAACCAAGCTTCGAGATCTCGCGAGCAGGCGTGGAGCTTGCAACAAGCCCAGCAAGCTTTATGTTAAGGGGGGCGGTTTATAAAAGGAAGGAGCAGTCTCCTCATGCTCCAGAGTGGGGGAGGGATGGTGGTATGTTTGTTCGCTTCCCTGAAAAAGCTTCTCAAGCTATCTCCATTGCTAAAAGATAATGCCCTTGCTTTCCTATGATGTCGAAGGTGTCCTACGTTAGGAAAAAAACAAAACACAATCCCCATGCAAAAACAGTCCACCCGTGATAATGCAAAACCTAATGAAGAGCGTAGCTGTTTTTATTACTCTTATCACAACTCTGAGAAGTAAGTTGATGGCAGTTGCTGCACAGGAGTTAACTGGGCTCCCAGATAGCCCATCCTCACACAATTGGAAGTTTGCATTAGATCCCCTAAATTCCCAGTGATAGATCACACTAATGATAAATGTGGGATCTTTGTTCCTACTTATGTGGTGGGCATAAAAGTATAGTAGCTTTTTCCTCTTTTCCCATGGCAGCTGATTCCCCCCTCCTCTGAGATCCCTGCAGCCCTCCTTAAGACAGCACATACTTTTTGATTCCTGCTGCTCGATCCCTCCTCCTCCCCCCCACCTTGATGGCTTCCTACTTGTGGGATGGGGGGGGGAAGGGAGGTGGGAGAAGGAAAACTGGTCCAGGCAGTGAAAAGGGAAGAGATCAAGGGGGGGGAGCTTTGGAGATGAAAGCTGCTTTGGGTGGATGTTTTGGTCTGCAGCATGTGTTTCCCTTTCTCCTCCTGCCTGCCTTATCTCTGTTTCCTAGTGTGCCTCTGGAAAGCCCGGAAGGGGGTGGAGCAAAATGAATCTGCTCCTAGTGTGGAATCAAGAAGCTCCAAGAGACCTTTTCTTACAGTTGCTGCAGTAATGCTCCCCATTCTTCCTGCCCTGGCTGCTGCACCAAAAGCAGTTGATTATTGCTCAGTGGAACCAGCAGTGGGGTGGGAGGAAGGAATGGATTTCCCTTCTGCTGCCTCTGCCTCAGTGGACAAGACCTCCTTCCAAAAATCTCTAAGATTCTGGCAGGCACAGCTCCAGAATTGAGCTATGCTGGCTCAGGAATTCTGGGAGTTGAAGTCCACGAGTCATAAAAGAGCCAAGGTTTTCCTTCTGCCTTCTTCAGAGAGAGAAGCTCTGAAGGTCATTAGGATCAATTTCCTGGAAGGACAGGGATCCTCTTCCACACACTCAGTGAATTTCAGCTGGAGGTAGAAAAATGGACAGTGGCTAAGGCTGAAGAGGCAAATTGTGTGGGCCACATCACACACATGGACAACAAATGTCTACACGTATAGCTCCCCTTGAGTATCACCTCAACTAATCCTTATTTTCTCCCACCCCATAAGCACTCCCTCCCATACACAATCATATTAATTTTTCACAGGTCATGCTTAACCTAATCAGGCAACTTCAAGGGCTCATTTAAAGAAGAGAAAAGGTCAAGTCTCCCTTCAGAGCCATAGGTGGAGCACCCATGTTTCAAAATTTCATTTATTTGTAATTAGAAATAAATATTTCACAATATATAATTACATATTGTTTTTGTGATTAATCACTATGCTTTAATTATGTTCAGTTTGTAACAATGAAAATACATCCTGCATATCATATATATACATTACGATTAATAACAGTAGCAAAATTACAGTTATGAAATAGCAACAGAAATAATTTTATGGTTGGGGGTCACCACAACATGAGGAACTGTATTAAAGGGTCACGGCATTAGGAAGGTTGAGAACCACTGCTTTAAAAGTTGCCTTAAGTTTAATGAGCAGATTCCTTAAAGTAACAACGTCTTTTTTCCAGACTTATGTGGAACCCCAGAAATGATGAAGTTTCTTTCAAGGTTCCATATATGTGGTTAGGTGAAATCTGTTTTTTTTCCAAGTCATTTTTGAAACATTTAAAGTCATAATATGTACATTTCTCCCACAACAATATAACTGAAAATGGTCTCCATTTCTTCAAAAATGTCATTTTTTGCCAGGTACAGTATTTCCCTGCGTGCTGAAAATTGTAATATAACTCCCTACACTATCTTGGGTTTAAAAATGACACAAATTATATTTAAAAATTATTTTATGGGACATTTTATATAGTAAAAATTCTTTGATTTCCTATGTTCATTTTGAAAGTACTTATAGAAAGAACACCTAGGGTATAGTTGTGGAAGATTTTCTATTATTGCCTCAGTGATATCCAAAGACCTGTGCTTGATAACTTTGTTCGAATATGCAAGTGTCCTGATAACTCCTTTAAGTGTTAAATAATTCTTAGAGGATATGGGGCCTACAATTTGAAAGGTATTTGGAAAGAATAGTGATGAACGTTCATGTCAATGTATTCATAATATGTATACAGATGAAGGAAAATGTACAGAATCACAAAACTACTCTGGCTTCTGTATTTTTCACAAATGAAATATTTTTCATTTTGTAGTGTTTGTGTGTGTGAAGTTTTAGGTGATCCTCAGTTTCAGGCCTATTTGAAATTGGAATTTTTCTTTTTTAAAAAACAACAACCAAGTTTTATTGTTTTTTTTTTTTTCATTTTACAAACAAGTGCTTAAGAAACAACGTGTTGGCTGGGCAATCAATTGTCCACAAAACAAAGTCATACTCATAAAGTTCAGATCAAGTCATTAAAAACCTCCTCTCTTTTCCGTCTAATGACATATTATATTCAAATTGATATATTTCAATACAACTAAGTCAATCATAACAATCCTTAATAATCTTTCATCTAAATAAATCCACAAATTCAGATCCTGTGTTAAATTTGACTATTTCACTTACTATGTTGAAACTGGAATTTTTCTTAAGCAGGTTACTGAAGGATGTGCAGTTCTAAGCTCATTGGCTCATCATGTACTCAAGCAAGGTCTTAAAACTGTGCCAGTTACATTAGAATTGATTTTCCAGTAAAGGCAAGGGTTGTGGTATTCCACACACATAGAAGAGAGATGGGAGCGATTGTCTACATAAAGTGGGAATGTGCTGCCTCTGCAAGACAATGTATTTACCTGCTAACTTGCTTCTTGCAGCCGCTAGAGAGAAAATAACCACCTAATTCAGGTTTACCAGCTAAATCGCCTTAAGTATTTCACTTGTGATCAATCCATTCACATTTCTTTTCCCAAACACGGACTGCTTTTAAAGGAAAAGAAAAAAAAAAAACATTTTTCCCAGAAAAGAGAGAGAAAAGGAATGCAGGTCTCTTCTCGATATGTTTTTAAAGTGAGGAGAAAGATAGGATACATATTTTTTTTAAAATATGTGAACATTTTGTAATTTAAAGTATATGATTTCTCTGAACTATACTTTTGCCCAATGTGCATTTTATTACAGGATTCAAACTGGTGGTACATTGCTCAAAACATTTCTATGGGGAGGCTTACCAAGTGAATGTTCCAATTGTGCATTAGTCCATATGCTTCTCTCTCTTGTGGAATTCATTGGCATTGAGGAAAGAGGAATGGGAACCACTAGGCATGCAATGCCAATCATTCTTGGCTGTAAGTCAAGGCCGAATAATGGGAAATAAATAAAAAATACATATGCAGTAATTTTTCCACTAAATGTCTCAAGCAACAGGTAGCCATCTCTATGGTGACTTTCCCCCAAGGAAAAATAATTCAAGAATTAAAAGAAAATGTGAAAAGTAATCAGAAGTCTGTATTCAACTAACTCTGTGATTTGATTATTAACTTTATGTTGGTATTTTTTCTCTCAGAAATGTACAGAAATGTTGGCCTACAACTCTGCAATTAGTTATGTTGGCTGAAGAACTGTGACAGGTCTAGTCCTTTAAAATCTTCCATATTTGGCAAGGAGCCATTTCAATTCAGGGCCAATCATATGAATACTGGTAATCTTTACTAAAGGTTTAGCTTAAGGCATTAAGAAAAGACAGTGCTTATTTGCTAAAGAATCGTTACTTACAGGTAGTCCTCAACTTACAACAGTTCATTTAGTGATGGTTTGAAGTTACAACGGCACAGTTGTAACTTCACACTTACAACCATTGCAGCATCCCCATGGTCATGTGATCAAAATTCAGATGCCTGGCAACTGACTCGTATTTATGATGGCTGCTGTGTCTCAGGAACACATCTTTTGCCACTTTCTGACAAGCAAAGTCAATGGGGAAGCCAGGTTCACTTAACAACCAGGTTAACAACTGCAGTGATTCACTTAACAATTTTTGTTAAATGAGGCAAAATTCACTTAACAACCGACTGCCGTACATAATTAAACATGGTTTTCTAAGACATGACATAGATGGTCTCGGTGGAAGCAATAAATCATATAGATTATGGCAAATGGATGGACTGGGTACATCTACAACAGTGAGTTGTTTTAGTTCAGGACTCATTTAGAAGGAAGGTAACTCACAAACAACAAATGGCAATGTTGGAGTACAAACAGAAGCAGGGAACTTTCCAAGTTAATTCACTGGCAAATCTGTAGGGCAGAGCTCCCCAACCCCTGAGCCACGGCCCACTATCAGCATATGGCCTATTTGGAACTGTACCATATGAATGGTGAACCAGCGCACATGTGTAGCTCAACTTGTGTGGTGTGCACTCGCACAGATGCACACACAGCTCAACTTACGCAAGTTGAGCTGTGCATGTAAGTGCACCAGCCCACGCAAGTCAAGCTATGTGTGCATGTTGGCCCACCACTCAAGTGGCCTGGTTCCCCTCTCCATGTTCGCCAAGCCACAAAGGTTGGGGACCGCTGCTGTAGGGGACATATCTGGAGTAGGCAAGACTGTTGCCATTCCCAGTGCAACCTAATACAGCAGGTCTCTGTGTTCAACTCAATTTGCATATAGACCAGCTCAAGGCAATTTCCATATGAGAAGCCACTTCAGCATCCAAAAAGCAGGAGCCATATCTTAGCAGAGATGGTCTTTTTCATTGTGCACAAAGGATACCTTTGCGGAAAATGTGACCAGTTGAACTTTTATGATCTCCATCCAATTGGGCCTGAAATCACAGAGATTTTTTCCCTTCCACTCCCCTCCCCCTCCAATACTTTTTTTAACTATATGTCATAAAATGGCATGGTTTAAATGCCTGTGAAGGACTGCTTGTACCTTATGTCAATGTCCCCCTCCTAAAACACTTTCCCCCAGAGTCAGCATCTGATGTGTGAACCTTTTTTTTTTCAGCCTTGACACACAAGATATATCAGAGACAGTTTGATGTATATGCAATAAAAAGGAGTAGCAACATGCTTGGAAAACAACTAAATTTACTGTTGTGAAAATGATGGCATTTTGATCCCATGCAAGCCTCTGGCCCCAACCCCTTTCATCCCAGAGCGCAGGAAAAAAATGGCTATATAAAGTTTATTGAGCCTTAAGGAAGTAGCAGTGACTGTTTCTAGGCTCAACGCGCTTTGCCTAAATCTGCAAAGGTGGATTAACCAGTAAACGGCATGCCTTCTAAAGCATTTCTATACTTGGCGGCCTGGCTGGGGGAGGGGAGAGGTGAACCTGAACATAGGACCAAGTTTAACACAAAACACTACGGGTAGATTTCGACATACGACCACAATTGAGCCCTAAATTTCTGTTGCTAAACGAGATACTGTTAATTGAATTTTGCCTCATTTTATATAATATAAAATATAAAAATAAATATTACATTTTTGTGACTTTTTCATATTTCTAACTTTACAGATTTCCTCTCTCCCTCCCTCCCTCCCTCCCTCCCTCCCTTCTTTCCTTCCTTCCTTCCTTCCTTCCTTCCTTCCTTCCTTCCTTCCTTCCTTCCTTCCTAATAATTTACCTTTGATGCATTCAGTTCATAAGTTAATATAGCTTCCCTGCTGCATAAGGAAAATTATGCAAAAATTCAATTTGGCAGTATGAAACTAGCAACAGTTAGGAAAATCTTCGAAAGAACAGTTTGTTTTAGCAAGATTTCAATAAGGCCCCTTTTTGACCCCAAACTCAAAGCAGTTCCCGACTTCTGATCAACACAGCAGTGAAATTATTTAGCTTCACTGGATTGTAGTAGGCAGATCTGCTGGATCATCGAGGCAGATCTGCTCTGCTTTGACTTTTGTCAAAATGAAGCAGCAGATCTCATACAAGCGTAAAGATACAAAATCCCAACTATATCTTTCTAGATGCAACCATCTTAAAAGTGCCCTCAGCTTTCTTGTGATAAATTTAAAATATGTTCAGTTGTGTTCATTGTACCAATTATGATTTGGGTTTTTTAGCAGAAAATGGATAAGTCATCCTTCATGTTGGAGATGGATTTTAAAACCATTTAAAGTGAGGGTGTTTTGCCAGGGTGTTCTGTATAATTTAACTGTTTCCTTTGCTTCTCGAGATCTAAATTAAAAAAACAAACAAACAGACCTTCCTGGTGCTTTAAAAATTATTAGGCAAAGAAATTCTTTTACAGTTTTCAATGAGCTCTGATTAATGCCCCAGACTTGAACTAAAAAAAGGCAGACAATTTGAACTGACAGCTGAAATGTCTAAGCAGTTTTTCCGCAATCTTGCGCTGAACTTCATGTCCTCTATTCCTAATAAGATTTGCAAGATATTGAGACAAATAATACTTCTGTACAAAAAAAGTCCACTGCTAAACAACACGGTCATAAATTGAAAACCATGTGACCATGCCGCTTAGCAAAAGCAGTTTTGGCAATCATGGTTGCCATCTTTAAACAAAGACCATGTGGATCATTAAATGAGGACCTCATGTGACTGCAACTTCTGACTTTTTGTCAGTTTCCCTATTAACTTTCCTTGGTGGAAGCAGGTAAGTAAGCTCATAAATTGCTATCACATAACCACAGGAACACTGTGGTAGTTGTAAGTACGTGGTTTAATCATAACTAACATTCATGCAGTGCCATCAGTTGCTAAACAAGTGGTCATTAAGCAAGGACGATTTGGATGTTGAAATGCAGCCATCAATAAATTTAGATAAACATTTTTTTAATAAAAATGTACATTCTACAAGAGAGAGCTTCATTAGTAACAATACATTCAAAAGGAAGTCCACTCCACCTCATAAAACAACATCCACAGAAGAAAAATATACCTGGTATTTCAACTACTAATTTGATCATCAGCTACTCCAATTTCTACTACAATGGAAATTTGTGTTGCCTCCATAGCATGACTACTTCTGAACATAAATAAACCAATCAGCCTCTAAATTTTACAGAAATATTCTTAAACTCCCAATCTATGTTTGGATTGAATAGTAATTCAAGAGAATAGTAACAAAAAAGACTTCAACTCCTATGATCTTATGATCTACTTTTGTGCAAAGAGGGAAAGGGAAGGGCAATGACATAACACCCATCTTGATTCATAAATGATGTGAATTATACAGTTTACATTGTTTGTGTAATATTGCCATGATGGACATAATTGCGTGATGGTTTGAACTAGATGTCTATTAATTAGACAGATTGCCTGATATTAACTTCTCATTTACTTCAGGCCAAAAGGAAAAAATTGAAAATCAAAACATGCTAAAATGAGGGATTGTTTGGAATATTTTAAAAGAAAGTGAAGCATATATTTCCAAAAAGCATGCTTTTTTCTGTACATCAAATCTATTTTCTTTTTTAAAATTTTCTCCCCTTCTTTGATTCTCCCCCCCCCCCCATTTTCTTAGACATCGTAAAATAATCCTGTAACCAAACAGGCATAGACATACTGTATATGAAGCAGGATATTTTTTTTATTGTTGTTGTTGTTTTTAAGACTGCAAATTCTATCAGTGCCCTTAACAAAGACATATCTGTCTGCTTCAATTATTCCTTACTGAATATGAATGAGAAGCCTTTTAATGAGGTACGGTAATTAGCTCTAGCTGCCCCCCATTCCCACCCCCTGTCAGCGGCTTCTCAGGCAAAGAGGCACTGAATCAGATGATTGACAAACCAGACAGTGGACATGTACTGTAGCTGATGAAAAACAAAGAATAGAGAGGCCACAGCACTGGATGCTTATTGCATTTCAGATGGATTCAAGAGCCTTGCAGGTTCTAAAATCTCACTCCAGTTCATTGTTTGTAATCTCCCACAACTATTTCCAAAACCCTAATAATGCTGCAGAAGGTTTTGCTTTCAAATTTATTTGTGGGGTGACTGACTTAGGGCTGATTCTTAAAACATTTCTATGCCTCATACTTCAACATACTAGACGATGTTGAGTCTATCAATTATTGAGATTATAGTTCTCAGCCTTCCCAGACATTTGTCTGTAGAACGTTGATGTATGTTTAATATGTTATCACCATACAGGTAGTCCTTGACTTACAACAGTTTGTTTAGTGACTGTTCAAAGTTACAATGGCACTGAAAAATGTGACTTGTGACCATTTTTCACAGTTACGAACTTTGCAGCATCCCCACGATCATGTGATCAAAATTCAGACACTTGGCGACTGGTTCATACTTGTGACTGTTGCTGTGTCCCTAGGTCTTGTGATCACTTTTTGTGACCATCTCACAAGCAAAGTCCATGGGGAAGCCAGATTCCCTTAACAACCATGTTACTAACTTATCAACTGCAGTGATTCGCTTAACAACTGTGGCAAGAAAGATTGTAAAATGGGGCAAAACTCACTTAACAAATGTCTCACTTAACAACAGAAATGTTGGGCTCAATTGTGGTTGTATGCTGAGGATTACCTGTATTATAGGAACATATGCAGAACTGATTTGTTTCAGGTCTCTGGGAAACCCCAAATGTCGGTCCCCTGCAACTAGTATTCCTTGTAATTTAGATGTTGGTAGGTCATCAGGGCTAGTAGACATGGATGTATGGCCATCCTCCATAAGTCTTTCTTACCTAGGAGCCATCATCATACCTTGGATTGGTTATCTTCTTAGAGAATGCAGTTTGTGAAGAGTTATTTTTGTTTCGTTGTCCTCCTGGATATACAGTCGTGCAATTGGAGATGATAATTCACAACTGAATATCTGTCTATTGAAAAGGAGTGTTGAAGCTCCAGAGAGATAAAGCGAGGTCTGTTGCTCTGGTATATTTCACATACCAAGTCATCATTTGATATTCATGGATCTATTCTGTTGTTACCAATGGGTGGTTTGTAAGGACAATGACAATCCCATGCCTGTTGTTATTAACAAGAATAAGAAGCAAGGATTGCAAGAGCTAGGGCAGGAGTCTTCAAACTTGGCCCTTTTATGACTTATGGACTTCAACTCCCAGAATTTCTCAGCTAGCATTGCTGTCTGCTGCCAACAAACTCCAGAAACACAGGAACAAAGTGACCAGCAAGACTTTAATGCATGCAAAAGAAAAAGTCAGCACTGGGAGTGGATTACTTCCAGTGCTTTACATAGATGTGCCCTGCCCTACAACCCCACCCCAATCAGCAAGCCAGCATCCAGTCCATGTAGATAAAAGCTGTAGCTCAAGTTCCAACCTCCCCCCCCTCCGGACGCATCAGCGCAGCCTCCACA
This sequence comes from Crotalus tigris, assembly GCF_016545835.1. NCBI lineage: Eukaryota > Metazoa > Chordata > Lepidosauria > Squamata > Viperidae > Crotalus > Crotalus tigris. The sequence continues at coordinate 86,940 of NW_024096500.1, forward strand.
GGACCAGCTGACCTATCCGGCAGCCAGGCAATGTCGTGCTCCTCCCCTGCCGCCAGCGTGGCTCTACAGCAGACAGCTCCATGCTCCTCTACTGGGACATAGCTCCATACAGAAACCAGCATCCTCCCTTGACCGCCGGCAACACAGGAGAGGTGGCAGCGGTGAGAGACACCCCCCCGATGTCCAGTTAGTCGCCTCCGTTGCCCAGCTGGCTTCCGGGAATTCCCCCGGCACCAGGCGAGAGGGAGAGGCAGGTGCGGTGAGAGGCGGTCCCTCCAGCATCCGTCTGGTTTGCCTCTGACACCCAGCCAGCTTTCAGGACTCCCCGGGCACCCGGTTACATGGAGGGAGGCAGCTGTAGTGCATGGTGGCCTCACCAATGCCCAGCTGGTCCTCAGGCATTGGGCGGCACATGAGGTCAGCACACGGATGTCAGCTGGCTGCTGGCTGCTCCTTCCTTGTCCCCCACCAGTTCGTGTCAAGCCCAGGGGCTTGACAGGCGGCCCCTTCTACCAGGGCCCCACCTAAAAGGCAAAAAGATGTGGGTGAGCATATAACAACTCTGTTGCACCCTTCCGCAGACCCGTCCCCTGGCCTCCCAGGTTGGCTGCAAAAATCCAGGCAACCACTAGATGGCAACAGAGAAAGTTGTAATAATAAAAAAATATTAAACCAGATCTGAGAATTCTGTAGTAACAAATGCTCACTATGTGCAAAATCCTTGGAGACAGAACCTGCCAGTTTTAGGCTGTGTATAGCCTAAGTATACCTACAGCCTGGTTATGCCTTTACCAACAGTTTGATGGTCTGAAAATATTGATAGGTGGAATTGCCAGTCATTCAGTGCTATAAATAAAATAGGTTTTACCCAGAAAAGGTTATTGATATTTATTGGCTTCTTAAGGACTTATTTTCTCTTTAGGTAGTCTGCTGCTCTTTATTTCCTGCCTCTTCTGAATGGCTTAAAAAAAAATCTTTCTATAGGACAGATGGGAAAATCTGCCTCTTCCAGAGGTAATTCTCAGAGAATTGTATTTCAACAAACTATGAAAAACACCAGATTTACCCATCTCTGCCTCAGATACTTTATTCTGCATGTTTGCCAAATTACTATTTAATATGTTGCTAGGCAAAGAAGTAGTCATGGCTCCTGACTTCTGCTTGAATTATAGACTTTCACCCTATGAGTCATTGCCTCTAGAAAGGCTAAACCCTGTGGAAGATCAGAACAATGGAGGCTTCTGCCCCACAGAACTTTGCCCTACTCTAAAATGATTCAGTGGAGAAGTTTTGAGAACATAAAACCAAGTCCACAGTCTGGATAAGGATTAGAGTGAATGCTGGGTCATTCATGAAGCAATTTTGGAAGTTAAATCAGATCACCATACTAACCATTTCTTGAGTGCATCAATATACTATGTTGTCCTCTGACTTCCTCAGACCACTAGGAAGTCAATTTCAGCCTATCTTTTTCTGCCCCAGGTCAAAAGGATTCTTTTCCAACTCAAGCGATGTTGTCCAATGCACTTAGAAAACAGTTCTTGCCTGTAACTCTCCAGATAAGTTTATTTTCTTTAAAAAGGCTGCATTAATTGCTCCAATTTTGGAATCCCTTCCCATCAGGCAAAAGCCCTTTTCTTCCTCAAGGCATCTTAAGTACTTATTCCGGTCTTTTGTCTGCTGCTTGTATTTATGAGCAGCTTTTGAATTCTGCTGTTACTTTTTAGTTTTACTTTTGTTCTTATATTATTACAATAAACAACAATATGAAAATAGTTGAAATGAATAAATGAATTGCAGCAATCCTAACAGTAGTGGTAACAAGTGTAATAAGTATAGTATGTGCATATACATAGATATACATATAATGTACATATACAGATACCTGCACACAGCAAAGTGAACATGCTTTATAGAAGTGTTTCTCAACTGTGGCAATTTTAGTATACACGGAATTCAACTCCCAGAATTCTCCAGCCAGCCAGCTCTCAGAACTGAAGTCCATGTATCTTAAAGTTGCCAAAGTTGAGAAATGTTGCTTTATATTATTAAGATACATACAGTATAAAGATAGGTCCTGGCATGTAATCTGTCTTTTCATTATTTAACACTTCATTAGGGTTATTATCAAAACCCCTTAAAAAGTACTTAGTCACTCTTAGTATTCTTCCACTCCCATCCTTTTCTTCTTAAGAGGAAGAGAAATTTTAACACTACTATTAAAAACCCAGTTAAATATTACTTTGTTGAGTTTAATGCTTAATTACAATTTGTGCATAATGATCCAGTTCTAGTAATATCATCTGATTTAGTAACGAAACTGGAACCTACCATATGTTCACCAATAACGGCTTAGAAATTCTTCTTGTTAATTTTCCAGCCAACTGCTACCAAGGATACTGATTTGTCCTGGAACTCTATTGTTTTAGAACGCTATACTCATTAACATGGCTCATTTGACCATACTCCTTCTATCAGCAAGCAGGCCAAGAATTCACAGCTTGTCCTTTGTGTCTGACACAAATAGATGCAGTCACCAAACAAAGCTGGAGCACCAATTATAGCACATAAGAGGAAGATAACCTGCTCTCTTTTAACAGAGAATTGCATCTACACAATATATTTACAGGGTAGCAATATCACTGAATAATCAGCTCTGTATTTAGATAGTTGCTTCCACTCTGGGTACTTCCACACAAGGTGTTCAGACTGGACTTGTTCCCTTTTTGATCAGTGATTTGGCAATAAAAATTACTCTATCTTTGTCATGTGATCCTACCACCATTTTTAAGAGCTGATAAAAATGGACTTTTTGGAAGGAACAAAAAGAAAATTGCCTCAGCTCTAGTGTTCTCTTTTTAAAGACATGTAAATTTGATTGGTTTGATTGAGTCTTAAGATAAATATATATTCATATGAATTGCCTGTGTAAAAAATACGGCCCTTTGAATAAGAAAAATGAGGAAAGAAGATACTTGCACAATGATAGTTATATCATTCGTTTAACACTGATTTAAACAATTAAATAAAATGTTTGATATACTGTTGTTTCTTTGCCCATGTGACTATATGTATTATACAAATGGCAGACAAGTTACTCACCTGTAATTGTAGATTTCAAATGGCCATTTATCCTTCTGCAAGCCATGGCCTCCACAAGAGGGATTAGAACGAGGAAAATTAGTATTGTAATGTTAGCCTCTGCTCTCTTTTTTTGTGCCCCATGACACATTTACATATAAAAGATACAATACATGTGGTACAACATCACCATACTGCTTTTGTTATTCTGAAGAAAGCAACAAGCTCTGGAGGGATGTCCATGTTTTTAGAATGAAATTCTTGCACAGAACCAACTCCAAAACTGTGATAAACTTTTTGTAATAAAAGTACACTGTTGGTGTACTACACAAACAGTACTGAAAGTTGTTTGTGTAGTACACCTACAGTTCCCAGCCTTGGGGTCCTGACACAATCACATTGCTTTCAATATGTAGAATAGCAACAGATTACTTTCTTGTAATTTCTTTCTCTCCAATCAATCTTCTCTGCAAGGGAGGAGATTACAATCAGGCAGAGGTCAATGCATGTTCACTGTAATGGCAACATGTGACTAAGGAATGTCTTGCAAAGGTCATAAATTATCATAAATAGGTTGTGAGGTTATTTTTTTCAGCATCATTGGAACTTTGAACATTCACTCAACAGATGGTTGATAAGTGAAGACTACCTATAAGTCATAGTGAACACGGTTATATCACCCACTAAGAAGTGATCAAAATGATCACAGTGATCAACAGCAACAAGTAAACATATCAGTTGCAGGATAAGAGTATGGAGAAAGATACCTTAAAGTTATCCTAACCTCTGTCCTGCTCAGCTATTTGGCGGTGGATATTCTCTAATATGCAAATTTAGGGGAAAAAACACACCAAATAATTGAGAAAATATGTAACCACTTAATCCAAACCAGCCAGGTCTCCTATTTGTTGAGACACAGGTAATTCAACTGCATAGCACAATCTTAATTGGCTATTATGATTTTGATGCTGGCTAAGTAGCCCAGATAATTGATCTTTATGTTCAGAATGTGAGTACTGGCTGCATGTGGAAGGTGTAACACAAGATGTTCTACCTCATGGGAGGCATTACCATAATAGAGATTCTGAAGCTAGATAGTCTTGATGAAACCAGGAATTCCTCAGTCAGAGTGACAAGGACATTCAAATTTCACTAGGGAAGGAAATTGTTAGTTGTGTGAAGCAAATGAAGCTATATCCATTGAGAAAACTCACGGGAACAAGTAGAAATCAGACAGTACAAGAAGTCTGCAAGTGGATTACAAAAGAGATCACTGTAGTGCTGCCATACTGTATATTTCATTGACAGTTTTGGGCATGGATCCATCCATGGATCCCACAGAACCAATTTGTTATTTGTTCCAGAAGGGAACAAAAATGTGAGTGCCTAGGAAATGAGGGTGGGTGACCACTGTGCTATCTCATTTAGAAAAACACCCAATGCAGACAACAGATGTGAACAGATGTGCACAGAGGAAACATAGAATTGAAAGAAACTTCTTCTGATGGTGAAATGGAGATACATACTTTGTTACAGAGCTGCACCCTTTATAGTCTCCTGATGATAATGAACAAATGTATATTTTAAAGACTGATGGAAACAAACCAGCATCCTGAACAATGTCTGAGAACATTAGGAAGGGTTACTATACCAATATTTTCTGGCATGGATGAAAAAAAAATAGGTCTCTTAGATCCAAGATACTGCAATCCTGAGGGAGTCATGAATACTTCACAAAGTGGCTTCAAGAGAAATACAATAGCAGACCTTAAGTGGACACTGCTTAGGGATACAGGGAAACAGAAAAAGCCTCTCCAAGACAAATGCAGTTAATGAAATGCCCTTCAGTTAAGTTACTGCCACAGTTAACGGACATATTAGCTGACATATTAGCTGACATATCCCTTCTGGACAGTGAGGAGCAGAATCACTTCCACAGACCAAATCCTCAAACATGAAGCTCATAAAGCTCTAAATTATGTCAGGGGAATCCAGTGCTGTGGCTACTGTAGCAATCCAAAAAAAACTAAGGCAGCCATAGAGAGGAGCACATATAGTAGGGGATATCAACTGCCAAGATGTCTTCTCAAATTCTAATACCACATGCATGCATACAAAAACATCACATCAGTTTGGAAACAACCTCCATATGCTTGCCTCTTTCATTGGTACACTGGCACCTTTGAATTAACAACTCATGGAGGTCTTACTTATTTTGGTCATATCATGTGGGCAAATTCACTGGATAAAGCAATTATGCTTGGAAGAGTTAGTGGTAAAAGGAAACCAGACTGCCAAATAACATACTGGCTGGGTACCATCAAAGCTGACACCAGCCAGAGCATAGAACAACTCAAAGAAGTAGTGCAAGATCAGAGAACTTGGAGAGACCTGGCCCATAGAATCACCAAGAGTCGAACACAACTGAATGAATAAAGTTATCATCAGGACAGCCAGTTTGGTATAGTGATTAAATGCACTGGGCTAGCAACAGAGAGATTCTGAGTTCTAAACCTGCCTTAGCTGCAAAGCCAGCTGGCTGAAGGAGGAAGGCAAAGAAAAACCCCTAATGAAAAATTTTGCCAAGAAAACTGCATGAGTTTGTCCAGGGAGATGCCAGGAGTCAAAATTCACTTGAAGATTTTTTTTTTTAAAAAAAAAAAAACCCTCTCAAAATGGATGTCAACCAAGCGTCTCAGTTTGAAAAGTTAATTCAATTCAAATTATTCTAGACAGGCTCCAGTCAGCAAAATTCTTGTTTTTCCTCATATAGTATTTGCTAATGTGACATATTTATTCACATAGTTTACAGTTGGAATCGGACACGTAAAGTCCTTGAAGAATATGAAGAGAATAGCTACTTCCTCCAGTATCTGAAAGGCTGCCACAAGAGGGGACAATTTATTTTCCAAAGGACCAGAAAGCAAGACAAGAAACAATGGATGGGAACTAATCAAGGAGAGAAGCAACCTGGAATTAAGGAGAAACTTCCTAACAGTGAATTAGACAATTAACCAGTGGAACAGTTTGCCTTCAGACGTTGTGAGTTCTTCATCACTAGAGGTTTTTAAGAAGAGACTGGACACCATTTGTCTGAAACTGTATAGGGTCTCCTGCTTGAGCAGGGGGCTGGACTAGAAGACCTCCAAGGTCCCTTCCAGCTCTATTCTGACTGATTGATTCTGTCAAATGTATTCACCCACCTACAACTGAGGGTAAAACAGATTTTCTTTTGAAGCAGAAAGAATATCCTGGCACAAAAATGCCAAGAGTTGCATTATGTAACCTGTTGGTGCTATACTTTCACAGTTTTTAAGACAGCTCAAATTAATCAACTATCATAAGTGTTTTTAAATGTGTGGTTTTTCCTTCCTCTTTTCTCTTTAATTACAAATGGAATATTTGGAATTTTGGTTCAGTTATGGTGTTCAGCTCTTACAATTCCATTTTTGGTATTTTGATATATTAAAAACGCTTGTCTACAATATAAATAACATTTGTTTCTAATTTTGTATACCACCCACTGGAGTTGGGTAGCCAATAAATATAAATAAATTAATTAATAATAACTATAATGAGCTTTTTTTTAAAAAAAATTTTTTTTACTTTCATTGGCAATAAAAGAAAATTCTCCTGCATTCATAATGGAACAGATAGGCTAAATTAGCTTCATGGGGACAAACCTTTTGGTAAACTTGTTGAATTGGATCTATACTTCTTACTGTTTTTAGATACACTGAAATCAGAAGGAGACTAAAGGTAAAGGTAAAGATTTACCTTGTCCAGGTGTTCAACTTTAGGGTGAGGTGCTTATCTCCATTTCTTAGCTGAGGGAGAAGTGCAGTGGTTCAGTGACTTAATGATACTAGACTATGCACAGGAGTCTTCTCAACTAATGGTTACTACCTACATGGAGTTAGATACAGATCCACGGAATTCAAGGGGGTTTGGACTTAGTCCACTTGTGGCTATGTAGGGATTCTAAGCTGATCCCTCTTTTAACTCCACCCCAAGTTCTGCCACTTCTACCTTTTTTTAAAAAAAAATATGCTGGTTCTCTAAATATATCTTTTAAAGCTCTTGCTAACTCTACACAGAAGAGATGGAAGAAAAACAGCAGACAATATTTTGTGCAGCTCACTCCCAGTGACCATATTGTCTGTCACAAATGATGAGGTCATTGGTGAACACTCCTACTCTGACATCACTAAGTAGAATGGCAAAAGCTATCTTGTCTCCTCATTGCCTTCTTTACCTTCCACCACCTAAAAGGGTGCCTTGTTATTTTTTGAATTTTTTTACTATATTTATGCATCCAAATATGAATTGAACATGCTGATGTCCCAATGATATCTGCATGTTAACATGTAGGCAAATCTAGGACATATGGAAGCCAAGATGTAGAAGATTTCTAAGTGACCTAATATGAGCCAACAGTGTGCTGCAGCTGCCAAAAAAATCAACACAGTCCTAGGCTGCATTAATAGAGGGATAGAATAAGATCATATGAAGTGTTAATACCATTTTATAATGCTTTGGTAAGACCACATTTTAAATATTACATCCAGTTTTTGATGCTATGATATAAAAAAGATGTTGTGGCTCTAGAAAGAGTACAGAGAAGAGAAACAAAGATGATTAGGTGACTGAAGGTTAAAACATATGAAGAACAGTTGCAGGAATGGGTATGTTTAGTTTAATGAAAAAAAGGACTGGGTGACATGATAGCAGTGTCTCAATATTTGAGGGGTTGTCATAAAGAAGAGGAAGTCAACCTATTCTCCAAAGCACCAGAAGGCAAAACAAGACGCAATGGATGGAAACTAATCAAGGAGAGAACCAACCTAGAACTGTTAGGAGAAATTTCCTAACAGTTAATCAGTGGAACAACTTGCCTCCAGAAGTTGTAGGTGCTCCAACACTGGAGGTTTTTAAGAAGAGATAAGACAACCATTTGACTGAAATGGTATAGGGTTTCCTGGTTGAGCAGAAGGTTGGATTAGAAAATCTACAAGATCCCTTCCAACTCTGTTATTCTGTTATTCTGAGTTTCTCAAGCATATCTTCATCAGAAAAAAACTAAATATTAACTTCTGAATTTCAGCAAGTTGCTGAAACATCTGAAGTTTCTTCTTTAAATTAGCCCACCTTATAAAAGCCTATATTCTACGTTCTGATGCACTAATTTTTTCACAGTGATGGAGCTCCAATGTATATATAGAATCCCCATGCCTCAAGAAATGTTCTATACATATATTTCTTAGTAGCATATTTTTCTGTGTATAAGACGCTATTTTTTCCTACAAACATCCTGTTCAAAAATCAGAAGTGTGTCTTATATAAGTGCAGCGTCTTATACATGGAAAAATAATGGTAACCTCCACAGCCCAAGGCATGTCAGTGTGGGTTGCCATGCTGCCTGGTGCAGGTGTCAAGCCACTGTGGGCTTGCCACTAACGGGAGGCAATCGTTGGCCGGCCAAACTTCCGGATTTGCCAGCTCAGTTGTTTGACGCTCCACCAAATAGCTGATCAGCGTGGAGAAACTCTCATGCCAAAGCGTCTTATGCAAGGATGTGTCTTATAGATGGAAAAATACGGTATGTGTAGATATTCCATTTATTACAGAAATTGGATATTACAGACTTACTAAAATTTTACATTTTTGCCCAATCACATAAGAAGCTCCAAACTGGAGAAATAAAGTAAGGAAAAGTTAAAAGGACTGCAGACAAATGAATCTTGCATTCTCAAAACTTATAAGTTTCTCGCTAGTATCAGGAGATTCCAATGTAAGAACTGGACTAAAATCTTATGGCATTTCTCCTGGGGTACTTTTTTTTGTGCTACATCAGAAGCTGGACACAGAGTAGCCTTTTGGAGCAAATGATATCTACATTTAATTGGGTTTAATTTAATTATTTTATTTTAGGACTTGTAACAGTGGCTTCATTGGGCATATCAGAAATATGAGACCAAAGAAGGTACTTTATCTAATGATCTTACTTGCTTATCTAATATATTATTGCAAGCGGCTTCTCTTTTTCTCTTTCACTGTGGTTTCATATTGCAATTTTCCTGAAATGGATTCTTTAGAACAAGAAACTTAATATCTGAGCTTCAGCATTAGGCAGCAGCTCTTTTATTGAGCCTTCCCTCCCTCCTTCCTTCCTTCCTTCTTTCCTTCCTTCCTTCCTTCCTTCCATCCTTCCTTCCTTCCTGTTAGAAAGTATTATCAGCTAAGGAATTCTATGTTATAGTTGGAGGATTTATATCTATCAACATCTCCACAAGCTACAACACACATGCATCTCTACTTTTTTAAAAGAGTCTTTCCATGGCAAACAATCCAAAATAAAAGGTTTATACTAACAAATGGTTAGTATAAAGTTTAACTGGCTGGCTAAACTTTCCTAATGGTGAAGGGGTGTAGTAGAAATAGGAGGGTTTAGCTTACTTTGGCGTCCCATTTATCTCAGCAGGTAATATTTTGGGTTGTTTGAAGTTAAGATCTGTTGCTCTCAGAAAATGACAGCTGTGAGAATTTACAGTCAAGATCCAGTGCTGCTTGTCCCTCCTGAGTTTAGCATTGATCTGAGAAAGAGAGAAACTGAACAAACCTATAGCCGTTATAGAGGTCTGGACTTCCATGATTGCCATAAGATAATCTGATTGTGTCTTTCTTGACTGACTGTATTTCTTCCTACTTACTTATTTACAACTTTTATTAAATATTTGGAAAATGTTGGCATAGGCCTACTTGAATCAAATACTTATACAGAGTACAAGTGTTTCTCTACTCTTATATAAAATATAAGATATTACAGTCTTAAATCTAAATTTGTCTATCATAAATCAAGACAAAAGGTATTTTCCACCACATTTTTTATTTATGATAGATAATACTTTGAATTAAATTTGAAATATGTTTTAACAGCCTCTTTGCTACTCCCTCTCTTCTTTTTAGTTATGCCTCAAATTTATACTGAAAAATGTGCAGTTTATATATTGAAAATCTGCCATCACCCATTATTCCACGAACAAGATTTAATGCTGCCATATAAAATCTGTCCATACATTTTGCTACTACTATCACTAACTTTGTCTTTGAGCCTTCGCTCTCTTCTTTATGAAATAGATTTCAGAAAGCTGTTGTCTATAGTAGCGCATTTGGCAGTTTTATCTTGAAAAGAGGCCCAAGTTTCTTAATTAATAAATCAGATCCTCATCAGTCCCAGATTTCTTGACATTTAATAACTTGGATTTTTCTTTCCTAATTCCACTTCTAACTCTATAGGAACTGCTGCTTCTCTCTCTCTCTCTCTCTCTCTCTCTCTCTGTCTCTCTCTTGCTCTTTCTTTTACTTCTAAATCAGTAAACTATGATGTATGTGTCTCTCCCTGAATAACGTTATTATATGATGCTGCTGGAGCTCTGAATAGCTTGGCTGTGGACTACTGAACCTTTTGAATGTAATTGTTTTAACACCATGAAATGAAGTAATGCATAAAATTGATAATAAACGGATATCTCTCTGCCTGCGCATGCAAATGAGCACTTAGCGCCAGGGCACAGATGCCACCATTGTTTTCCCCCTTGAAAATGACAAAGTAAGAGAAAATATCTACCAAGAGCTTACAAAGTACGGTAGCTGCATTTTCATTATTTTTGAGATTTTCACAGAGTTGGAAAACCAGGCAGTTGTGCCAACATTTAGAAAAAAAGGGCATGAGGGAAAAATGGAGAATGCTTCCCTGTAATACACTGGAACATACTTGACAGGATTGGGCAGGGGGGAGAGAATTGGGGGGGGGCACTTTGGCTTTCTTTGCTTCTTTTTATAAAAGAAGAAGAAGAATAAAACTGAAGGATTTATTTCTTGGTTGGTTTGTTTCTGTGCTGTCTTGCTGGCTTTCTTAATTTATTCCAAAGAAAGAAAGTTTCATTTTTGTCTGACTTCCTATAAAGTCAAGCTAGAATTGATGCAGAATAAGAAATGCTCCGGGGAGTGTCCTAAAACACCGTTTGTTAAGAAGCCTTAAACTGGGCTAACGACAGTCATTTCCTGCTGATTTTTCTTTTTAAAGCTGATGTACACAAGCTCTAATAATAATCGACGACATTCAACAATACACGGGACTTGCGTGTATACACGGGACTTATTGTGTGGGTTTTCATTTTCATTTTTATTTTTAAAAATTTAAGGCACGTTTTAAACACTCTGCATTTATAGCATCTGCAAAAGGCACAGCTGGAAATCCTTTCAGTTTCTGAGTGCTTATATTAAAATCTGTTCTGGATGATATGGCTTCAATTTTCAGGAAAAGTAAATGTTGCATTATCCCCAGGATCCTTCCACTCTAAATAGGTGCATCCTGATTCACCTTCTGCTCTATCGCATTCCTCCTTGCCCTGAATTGTCATATATCCTGGGCAGCTGTTAAGCTGGGATAATTAAGCTAGTGTAAAGGGCAAGAAATCAGGTGTGATGACTCTGACACAGTGGCTTCATAGCTTGTCACATTGAGTAACTAACCGGGCACTGTTGCTTTTTACACGAAATTCTTCGTGGAATTAGAGACTACGATTCAAGGATCTCAGCCATGTGGACAGTTATACAGACTGATTTAGTTGAAAACAAAATAAACATATGTTGGTAGATAGGATGGATGGATGGATGGATGGATGGATGGATGGATGGATGGATGGATGGATGGATGGGAATAGCTATCTCATTCGTTTAACACAGAATTCTAATATTATAGGGTTGGAAGGGACCTTAAAGTTCTTCTAACCCAAATCCCTTCTCAGGGCAGGAATACTCAGGTCCCTCTAGACTTAAAACTGTCCAACAATTTTAAAAATCATTGAAAATCTCTTGTGATGGAGTAACCATGAGATTAGGAGGCAGGGCTTCCACTGCTTAATCACTTTCAAGGTCAGGACATTTTGCTTTATCCTGTGCTTGGATCCTTCTCTGTAATGCTTCCACTCATACAGGAGTGGCTTACCACTGTCTTCTTCCATGCAGTATGAATCATTACCACTAAAGTGATCTCCCACTTCCAGCATCTTTTTACATAGCTGCTACCCTATATAGGTGCCTACTTGGTGTTTAGCTGGGGAACTGGGGTGATCTTGGTGGGATTATATATTGCCTCATATTCCCAGAGTTCTTAGCCATTCCTCCCAAGAACCCTCCTCTGCCACAATCAGGCAGCACACGTGTTGTGTTGTGTAGGCCAGGATTGGTAGACAGATTCATCGTCTGCATTTCCTGTGATGCTGATCCAAGGAATATATGAAAATGACTGCACAATGTAAAATAGATTTCATGTGATTTATAAAATAAATAAATAAAAGAAACCAAAGAGGGAAAGATTGGTTTTGCCTCAGTGTATGGCACAGACCCACCTGTTTTGCATTACAGGGAGTCCTTGACTTACAACAATGGTCATTTAGTGACCATTCAGTTACCAAGGCACTGAAAAAAGTGGCTTATGACCCTTTTTCACACAACCGTTGCAGCATCCCCAGAGTCATGTGATCAAAATGCAGACTCTTGGCAACGCACTTATATTTACAATGGTGGCAGTGTCCCTGGGTCATGTGATCACCTTTCGTGACTTTCTGACAATGGGGAAGTTAAAATTCATTTAACTACTGTGTTACTAACTTAGCAGCTGCAGGGACTCACTTAACTGTGGCAAGAAAGATCGTAAAATGGGGCAAAACCAGTGGTGGGATTCAAATATGTGAACAACCAGTTCTCTGTGTAGATACCGCTTCCAGAAATCCATTCTGGGACTGGGCAACAAAAAATTAGCTACCAGTTCTGCCAAAGTTGAATCCCACCACTGGGCAAAACTCACCTAACAAATGTCTCAGAAATCTTGGGCTCAGTTGTGGCCATAAGTTGAGGACTACCTGTATTATCTTGCCCAGGGTGGCCCTCAATTATTTCTTCCCCAGTGTTTAAGTGTAGGAGTTGATCATCAAAACTTTGCTAACTGTGCTTGAGAGAACATATATCCTTAAACTAATGATAGAATACTTTAAGAATTATTTAGAGCTTGCAGCTTAACAAATATGACTTTATCCTGTACTGTATCACTAACAATATTTAGTGCTACCATCCGCTTGCATAAACACTCACTTTATTTGCTTAGTCTTTATACATACAAGAAAAAGACATTCCTGGTCACATACGTATAAGAGATTAGCAAAAATCTTCCCACAGAAGATTAGAAATTCACTTGATTAACATACGCTCCCTTCTGTATTTACTCATCCAAAGGTATCATAAATCAATTTATTACCTCATGTTCCAAAAGAAGGGAAAAATTGCTTTGCTTTTAGAAGCATGCCATGAATTTTCTCTTTTCGGTAGAGTGATTTGCCTCATGAGAAATTTATAGGCAATTAGAATTACAGTCTCCAATAAGATCAGATTTCCAAAACCATTCAATTCCAAGATCCACTGATCAAAGGAAAGGTGATCAACCTGTTAATCAAGCACTTTCACTGGATAATGATTAACATAAAGAACCACCTGAATTCTGATGAGACGTTATATCGATATGGGATCTTTGTAAAGTACAAATATTTTTTTCCAGGCATATTGGATGTTAAACAAGAAATACTAATATACAGGGATTCTGTTAAATAAGTAAAGCTCACATATTTCATTTACTCTTTAGGAAAATTGTTCTGATTCACAACTTCTCTGATTAACAAATTATTAATAAGTATTTTAGTGACTACTCTTGGGGCTGGATGAACAAAAAGTTTTATAACAACAGTTAAAAGTCTATGAATTGGATTGTACACCGTTTCAAGAAGTAAGTATATTCTGAACTGCCATCCCTTATTAATGTGAACTATCCCTCTCTCATTACTCCTCAAATGCAATGAACTATATAGAAATTATTATTATAGTATTCTACAATTAAGAGAGCCAATCTCATGTGGTAGTTAAAAGTGATTTTTCTGTATGTTTTTTTGACTTCCCAATCTAGCTCACAACCTAGTATTCCCTTGCAACCTCCCAACAAAGTGCTAAATACAGCTTTCACATCTAGATAATGATAGTCAAATGCAGTTACCTATTCTTTGAAAAGCAAACTTTAGGGTGACTTTACTAAAACTGATATCCTCCATATATGTGGATATATAACTGGGAATCGTGTCATAGTTTCATCAAAGAACTGAACTCTTTTTGTAGCAATTGTTCTTTAAAGTACTCCAAGGAAGCAGTTGCTGCCTAAAACTGACCAGACCTTAATCAGTTTCACATTGAAGGCTTTTGTTGTAAATGTGCACATTGGTTGGAAAATGAATTTTTAATTACCATTTACTAGTGTTATCTTTGCAAATAATCACTATCTGAAGTAGTTGGTAAATGAGAACTATTTGTAATGCAATTATTCTCCGTAAGGCCCACTCACAATAAATATTATGTGATTTTTGGAAATCTCACCTAGCCCTGGGAAATTAGGTCATGCCCAAGGTTTTGGAGACTGTGGAATGTAATGGGAAACAGGGCATTCATGGTTCCTAGTAAATGTTTACCTCTTTTTCATATTTGGCAAAAGCGGTTTCAGTGACCACCTCATGTAACCAATCATTGGAATCATTAAAATGCTTACTACATGGGATTTGTTAGACACAATATGCTGAGCTTTTCTCCAGATTGAAAAGAATTAGAAGTAATTTGGATAATTCAGGGGAAATTACGGAAGACAACAGCAACATAGTATACAAAATCAATTGTAACCGGTTCTATGTGGGACAAACAGGAAGGCAATTGAAAATAAGAGTTCATGAATATCAACTAGCAGTTAAAAGATATGACCAAAAATCCCTGATCTCAAACCTCATGGGTGATAAGCAACACCAATTTGATTGGGAAAGAACAAAAATTACTAGGCATGCTAACACCCGTTATGCATGTGAATTCATTGAGGCCTGGTATTCCACCAAAGGAGCAATTAACAAGCATATTGATCTAGGTCCAGCATATCAATTAGAAACCAGACCATTCGAAGTGGCAATCAACAAGAGAACCAATCAGCTGCTCAGAATTCAAATATAGCTCCAAACAACCAACCAATCACACAATCAACTGACCACGCTGGCATTGTAGAAGACATTGTACAAGCTAAGGAGAATACGAGAAGAAAATCCTGCTGATGATGTTACCTAGCTTGGTAATGCAGCATTGAGAAATTATATTGAAACAAGCTTGGAGAACAAACCACAGCCAAAATCTAAAACCTGACCTACAAGTATTTACTATTATTTCAAAGGGTAACTTAGGTTCAATAGAAAAACAGAGTTGGAAGGTACCTTGGAGGTTTTCTAGTCCAACCGCCTGCTCAAGTAAGAGACCCTACATCATTTCAGACAAATGCCTGTCCGGCCTCTTTTTAAAAGTCTACAGTGATGAAACACCCACAACTTCTGAAGACAAGCTGTTCCACTGGTTTATTGTTCTCACTGGTTCTGTACGATTTTCTCAGTACAGAGGCAGCAGCATGCTACTGAAACCAAATATGCATCAAATGGCATAGTTATATCAATTGTTGGTCTTTGCTAAAAGAACCCTTGAAGAAAGACATGCTGGCTAGGAAATGTATTAAAGAGATAAGTTGAGAAGACCTCTGTGGAGGATTCAGAATTTCAGGAACCCAAATGCCTCCCTCCAGTGGTGAGATTCAAATACCTGAACAACTGGTTCTCTTATTGGATGCAGGCTTGGGCCTCCGAGGCCTAGAACAGACTTCTGGAAGGGGCATCCACACACTTCCAGCAGGGTGTTCTAGCCTGGGAGGCTTTCTCCAGACCTCCAAGGCCTAGACTGGACTTTTGGAAGCATTGTGCATTAAGCCAGTTCTCCAAACTCAGCAAAATTTAGCTACTGGTTCTGCCAACCAGGGTGAACTGGCTGAATCCCACCACTTCCTCCCTCTAAGTTTTAAGAATGCATCTTTGAATTTCCCAATCAAAATTATGACGGAATTATATTGTGAGCTTCATGGTGCTCTTTTTCAACAAAGTCCTGTCTGCTCTTGCTTTTTTCACTTGCAAAGAAGAACCAGCCCTGGTTTCCCCTAAAATGGCATTCCAAGTGAATGTGGGAGTTCATTGTAAAGCAAAACACTAGGGACAATTTTGAAGGAAATTAAAAGAATTTCAATGACCGGCAACATTATCCTGCATATCCTTAATACAAAATGAGTCCCCTGTCGGACTCATTTCCATTTAGTTGCTTGTGCAGCTTTCAATTTTGTTTGTAATTAGCTCTGTACCTGAGAAGCATTCTTCTATATTTTTCTCACTAGCCTCTTTGCAGAAAACACTTGAAGACAATGGAGGCAAGGACGTCTATTTCTCCAGGCTCCCTCCATTAAATCAAGTCTTAACAGAATCTCATGTATGCTCACATACTTTGCACTTGTCATGTAGCTAAGACCAACAGGTCATTTGAGTTATACCTGTGTAAGTTATTGCTTTCGTTTACACATTTTTTTTCCTCCTTCTTCTTCTTCTTCTTCTTCTTCTTCTTCTTCTTCTTCTTCTTCTTCTTCTTCTTCTTCTTCTTCTTCTTCTTCTTCTTCTTCTTCTTCTTCTTCTTCTTCTTCTTCTTCTTTTTTCAATATCTTAAGCAATAATTAAGAGCTAATGTGTCTGGAATAGGGCATTTCCTGAAGATTAGCAACTAGCTGGGAAGGAGATGATATCCTGAGGAGCAGCCTTGGGCTGTAAACCTCCAGCTGGCCATTAATCCAGAGGAAGTTCTCTCTACCATGCCTACTAGTGGCCCATCAAGATTCCTGGGACCATTTTTCTATTGAAATGTGCTCTTCTGCAGGCTGAAAAGCATGCTGCTATTGTTTCTTTAGTGCATCCAACCTCAAAGCATGCTAATATTAATGCTCAATATATATATAGGCCACTCCATTCTCTCTCCAATAAAACATCTTATTTGTTTTTTGCAAAATTATTTACATCTGTAAATGGCACCTAATAAAATGTATAGTTAAAAACACAGATTAAAATTTACAGTAAAATAAATGCTAAATTCACCTAGTAATTACTAGGCTGACAAAAGAGATATGTCTTCAGATTTCCTAAACAACAGAAAGGGACAAAATACAACTCCCAAGGAACAATGGTGGAGAAGGCCCTCTGACAGCAAGTGTAGCTTTAGGAGGTCTTGAATGACTTCCACATAGATGGGGAAGAAATGGAGGTTGTGGAAGATTTTATTTTCCTGGGCTTCAAGATCACCTCAGATGAGGACTGCAGCCAAGAAATTAAAAGACGCTTACTCCTGGGGAAGAAAGCTATGGCAAATCTAGACAGCATACTAAAAAGCAGAGACGTCACCCTGCCAACAAAAGTACATATAGTCAACAAGGCTATGGTTTTCCCAGCTGCAATGTATGGCTGTGAAAGTTGGACCATAAGAAAGGCAGAGCGCCAAAGAATTGAGGCCTTTGAACTATGGTGCTAGAGAAGACTCTTGCGAGTCCCTTGGACTGCAAGGCGTTCAAACCGGTCAGTCCTAGAAGAGATCAACCCCAACTGCTCTTTAGAAGGCCAGATCCTGAAGTTGAAACTCAAATACTTTGGCCACCTAATGAGAAGGAAGGACTCACTGGAAAAGAGCCTAATGTTGGGAAATATGGAGGGCAATAGAAGAAGGGGACGACAGAGAATGAGGTGGCTGGATGGAGTCACTGAAGCAGTAGGTGTAGATGGTAGAGGACAGGAAGACCTGGAGGAACATTGTCCATGGGGTCGCGATGGGTTGGGCACGACTTCGCAACTAACAACAACATTCATAAGAGGAAGGGATTTCTCTAAGATAGTTCTTAGCTCCTTAGGTCTTTACTAATTAATATCAAGGCTTTAAATTACTTGCAGCAGATAACTGGCAAGCAATAGAGACAGTGGTGGAATTCAGATATGGGAACAACCGGTTCTCTGTGTGGATGCTGCTTCCAGAAATCAGTTCTGGGCCTGGGCAACAAAAAATCTGTCAAAGTGGTGCAAACCAGCTGAATCCCACAACTGAGTAGAGATCTTTCAGCATCCAGACTCTCAGTCATGTAAGGTTTTAAGCTGCCTGCTAAAGTCATCTATCAGAGATACAATTTCAATTCAATAGCCAGACCTAAATCCTGACTCTTAGGGATCCAGATCATCTATTTTATCTAGGAATCTATGGTGATTCTTTCTCAATAAGCTTCCTAAAAGGAGAAAGTTGGGAACAGGTCAATACTTGTCTGAAATAACCAGATCCAAATGATAGCTCCTTGAAAAAGGCAGGGAGGAGGTGATCATCAGCTCTTTCAAGAATGGAGGTCAATGCCCTTCCCTCAAGGTAGGTTTTACTAGCCAAGTAACGCAAGGATCCAATCAACAAGTGGCCAGATTAAAAGCACATTCATCCTTGTAGACTCCTCAGGGTTTGCAAGTGTAAATTAATCTCAGCTATCATCAAGCTCCAAACAAATATGTTTATTTTGATTTTCCAGATGCTGCACAAATTCTTTGCAATGGTGTAGAAATCCATCTTCTGGCCCAGATTTTCCCAGCAAAATCAGGTAACCTTAAACAAGATGCTAGAAGGATCAAATACAAGCCAAGAAGTAAAGCTGCTTTACCATATTTACTGCTATGGTGCTGGCTTGAATTTTAGCTCTTACTTTGTCCAATCACACAAGTAAAAAGATTCACAATGATCAGAACTTAACTCTCACCAGTTTTTTTTTACTTATGCAAATTAGGATAATAAAGCTTTTTGCCATGTAGAGAAAAATGAATTTGCTGTCATTCCTACATCTCAGACTATTATTAAAATCCAAGACCTGTATAACCCACTTTTGCTGTGCCTTCTTCAACTGTGCCATTCATGTTTGTTTGTTTGTTTGTTGTGCCAAGTCAGTCTTGACTTCCAGGAATTGCCTGGACAAATCCTTGCATTTTCTTGGCAAGATTTCGAAAGTGGTTTGCCATTGTCTCGTTCCAAAGTTTTAGCGAGAATGACTTGTCCAAGGTCACCCATTTGGCTTTGTGCCTAAAGCAGGACTGGACTTCATAGCTTCCCAGTTTGATACCTAACCACTACATCAAATTGGTTCTCACCATTAATTAATAGGCCCCGGTATATTTTAAGATTATAACTTTCATGCTGCAAAAAGCTTTGGAAATTTAATGCAATGGGAAAATACAGTATCATAATCATATCCTGTTTGTGGGCTTCCCCCTAGCACCTATCTGGACACTGCTAAAAAAAAAAGGAGGGGGGAGAATGCTTAGATTAGCCAGGCCTTCAGCCTAAAACAACATGGCTCTTTTGCCATTCTTAACCACCTAACAGTCAATGTCAATATGTATTAGTATTAACTCTCTAGATTTAGACATTTTTCACTAGATGCGTGATGGATTAATAATCTTTACTTATGGTTATCTCCCCTCTGGGAGCATACACTGTTGTTTACCCATTCACTTCTAAGACCTTGGGGAGGAAAATGGAAGAAACAAAGACAGGATGGCAAGAAACGAAGCTATAAAGACTCCTTTCACCCATAGGTTAACAACTGAAAAGAACACTTTTCCCCCCCTCGGGGTGTTGTGTTCATGTGTGTTCTTGTGATAAAGCTGTGAAGTTTTGGCTGCCCTTTTCTGGCTTCGGTTGTCTTCAGAGGGCACAGTAGGATAGATAGTTTGTGCTGTGACAGGACATGCCAACAAATTGCATCGCTTCTGCCTCAGTGGCTGAGGACAATGGCGTGCCATATGCCAATGGCAAGAAATGAATGGGTCTCATTTACACTGGCACTGGGTGCCTTCAGCCTGACAGTCTTCCGAGGCTGTCCATGGCAAATTGGAAAGTAGCACCAGACCGGAGGCAACAGCATGAAGGGACAAGGCATGAAAATGTTCAGCATTCATAACTTTATGAGTGGCGATGGAGTTTTCAAAGGGAGGGGGGATTCAACTAGACTCTATTGTATCCAATTTATCTCATGCTCCCTGGGTTAACTTTATCTGTTGGATGGGGGGGAAAGCAACATTTCTTCCCTTGGGAGAGGGAGAGAAAGGGAGAGAGACAAGAAAGTGTGTGTGTGCATGTGTATGTATATGTTTTAGAGCAAATTCCATCTGCAAAGAGAAAACAAAAACACAGTAGGTGTCATGCTTCGTGCATTGAAAAAAAAAAGCATTTCTGTGCTCAGATGGAAACCGGCACAAAGAACTGCCCCAAAGTTGACCTCACAGCTTTCAGCCCATGTTCCAGCAACAACAATGTTCATATTTGACCTCTGACCTCCAGGGCAACCTATCATTTGTTTCCATGAGATGAAGCAAAGGATGGTAGGTGATGATTAAAGAGGAATGGTTTTGCTGACCTGAGACACTAATGAGGATGAAATGAGAAGGTCAGTGATCATTCTCACGTGGCAAACCACAGGCGAGTAGCTAATCTGTTGTTAATTGTCCCTTACATTTGTTTTAAGGGCAGTGATAGAGAGTAGTAGCAATTATAGTCTTACATCTTTTTAATCACTGTAATTAGCACCATGATATGAATGATGAGGCATCTAAAACCTGCCTAGCAGACAGGGTCTTATTATATAAGTTTTTTTAAAAACGCCTATACATATAGAATTGTAAAAGTAATGGAAACAGCATGACAATAATTCATATTCCAAACTAAAGTCTGACATTTAGTTATGCTGTTTTCTCTGTCATGCCTGTGCTGTGTTTTTTGACTTTACAATGATAATTGAGCATCTGTTTTATGGGTATATACGTTATAGAATGTTATAAGTTGTCTGGAGTTGCCTGTGTGTGAATTGGGTGGCCAAATACATTTGAAAAAGAAAGAAAGAAAGAAAGAAAGAAAGAAAGAAAGAAAGAAAGAAAGAAAGAAAGAAGGAAGGAAGGAAGGAAGGAAGGAAGGAAGGAAGGAAGGAAGGAAGGAAGGAAGGAAGGAAAGAAAGAAAGAAAGAAAGAAAGAAAGAAAGAAAGAAAGAAAGAAAGAAAGAAAGAAAGAAAGAAAGAAAGCTGTGCTTTTCTATCTTCAAATGAGTGTTTCCTGTCCACAGGGTAGATCTGTAGAATAAGAAAGTCTCCAATAGAAAAGTCTCCAACAAAAGAGAATACCTGTAGCTCACGGTTGAACTGTGGCATCCTTGGTGCTTTTTGAGCTTGGTTGTTGGCTTTCATTACCTGACTAGGTAAGAACATCAGGAGAATCACTGGTGCTCTTTGAGTTTGGTTATTTGCTTGAAGGCGTTTCATTACCAGAGTAATTAATAACTCCAGTCCTAGAAGGAAGTGGGATTTGCTCTCCTATAGAATAGCTTGCCCTGTCAGTATTGATGAGGTGTTGTTTTCTTCAGGGTAGTTCCTTGATTAGGCTGTAGTTTACTCTTCATTGTAAGGTTCTTGGCGCTCTCTGAGTTTGGTTATTTTCTTGCAGACATCTCATTACCCAATTAAGTAACATCATCAATGCTAGGAGCAAGAGGGGTTTGCTCTTTATATATTAGCACTTTGCCCTATCAGTGTTGATGGAAGTGTTCCTTGATTAGATTGTTGTTTCTTAGTTGGTTGGTTTATCAAATTTATTTCATCTTGCAGTCCAGGATGACTCTGAGCAGCTTATACTATAGCAAGATGAAACACACAAACATCCAACAATTATAAATATAAACACAGATTAAAATTACAAAAATTAAAACAAACTAAAAAACAAGGGTTTGAAGAGGAGAGGTGGAAGTGCCTTCTCTATTAATGTACCAACCGTCTCCAGCTTTTCCTAAATGCTAAAAAAAGAGTTATCTTATTTATCTGGGGTGGTAGTTCTTTGATTCGGGTACTGTTTACTTCTTGATTATTGGTCTAATATTAATCTTGGTGTTAATCACCCTTATCTGGGTGCTGATTGCTGGCAAGACATTTTGGTACTTTTGTTTTATTTTTGGTTTTTTGACTGTCTCTTTTGAATAGCTTATAGATATTATTTATCTCTATGTGCCTATTGATGGCTCATTTGTCTGAGTGCCAGGTTTCCAGGAATTCTCTATTGTTTTTGGATCTGGCTTGGTCTAGGACAGATATGTCAAACTCGCGATGTCACGTGATATTGTGTGACGTATCGGAGCTTTTTTCCCATTGCCAGCAATGAGGTGGGCACGGTTTTCTGGTGACCCCTGGTCTAGGATGTCAGGTTTCCACTTAAAACTATAGTTATGTCTATCCATGTATTGTGAAATTAAGGAATTTTAGGGAGTTTTCATCATGTCTTCTGAATGAACACCAACTAGTAGTAAAAAGACACAATGAAAACTCCTTAATTTTGTCCTTTGATTTTATCTCCTTATTAACCAATGATCAACAAGTTTACACTAGAGACCAGTCAAGAATCAGCATGAATGCTATACTGTAACATAGGCCTATTTGTCCTTCAATCATCTTTTCAATCTACCGGTAAGACTAGTTAATATACTTGAACAGGAAGCAGAATATTATTGGCTACGTGCCAGCTATTAGCTAATTTAATTGAGAGCTAGGTATTTAGGAATATTTTACCACTGTTGAGGAAATTCTCTAGAGATCTTTTGTGCTTCTTCCTATATATGATGCACATGTGTTGCACTGCTTGTAACAAATTTGGGTTGTATTTAGCCTAAAGAATACATAGCAGAGGTCATGTAGGGCACAGGAAGGCCTCCCTAAGAGGCAAAATCAAGTGCTTCTGAGGGCTCTTCAGTCAATAGGCCTAGCCACAAGACAAGGGGAGGGATGAATCAGTGAGAGCTCTTTTTCACACACTAATTTCCCTAATTACTTTCCTTTTAATTGATACAGACTAATATGGGAGGAGAAATAGGCCAAAGTTTCCCATAAATTTCATGAAACCGAATTAGATGCTCTCAGAAAAAAATCCTTTAATAAAGTCTTGGCTCTTATTTAACAGATTGATGTACTCTATACTCTTGGAGAGCAATATATTTCCTTTAAAAGAAGCAACATACATTTGAATCCTAGAATTGAGCTGTTCTAGGTATGACTTCACATTATGAATTCCTCCTCCCACTGAAGATAGTTTAGAAGCTTGGCTGACAGAGATCTGAGGAAGGTAGAGTTATACTATACCAATTCTGGTGTCTTAAATGTAAGCCATTTTGGATAACCTACTCTTGCTTTTGCCAGGATGAAGGGCAGACGGCAACTTCTTAATTAAAATTAATTTAAACAGACTATCTTTGTAAATTCAACATTATTTCCAATAGGATAGTAGAAGGAAAAGTCAATTAAAAAGTAAATGTCTGAAGTAAATTTCAGAGTCGACTCTGAATTGGGGCAAACTTATATATGGAAATAATAACAAAATTATGCATAAATACATAAACCTCTGTCCTGTACTGTACATTAAGGATGAATGCATCTAACAATTTCACTTTCTCCACAAGTGTCTTTAAAATATTGTAGTGTTTCCATCCCATCTATAAACTAATTTGTAAATTTTGATCAGCTTTAATTAAATATGAATAAAATCAATTTTTTACCAATATACATCGAACACATTCTGCCAGGTGCAAGAAATTAGGAACCAAGATTGTTCAAATAAATACAACTTTATTCCATGCTATCTCTTTACAAGAATCTGAACTACTAACAGTGAAGTCAAATTGACAGTAGTTAAGAGTCAATGGAATTCATGGAGAACTGAGTTTAGATCTCTTGTGGATAAAGGGACTTCAAACTGATGATGCACATGACCGCTCCCTTGGGCTTAGCCTGATCATCTCCTACACATTCAATTCATGGCATCTAATAATAGCACAGAGAGAGCCATATTCTACACTGCCTTCTGTTTGGTTATTAAACATGTGTATCCTGCCCATAGATAGATTTTCTTCAAGAAAGTGCACTCTCTAGCCTCCCAAAATTGGTCCCACCCCGCCATAATATAGCTATCCTTTCAGTAGCATTGAACTGATCATTCTTTCAGAAGATAGATCTCCTGTTAATGTCAAAGTAAGTGCTTGAAATATACAAATATAAATTAATTCATATATTACATTCCATACATGGCTCCAGAAGAATTTGCATCTATTCGATTTTTCTAATCAGCAGCAAATGGCAAGGCAAAATAATTCTGTGAATCTCAAAGAAGATTTTTTTTGTAAATCATTTTTAAGAAGCGATTACTTGCAGAAATTTATGACAATGCCAATTCATGCAAGTTTCATGGAGAAGTTGCTCATATATGTTCTCCAGGGAAATGAGGAGAAGAAATAGAGGTGATACACTTAAATGAAAAGTTTGGGATTGGCAAAAGTCAAATATCTATCTCACTAGCTAGCTATCATTTCCAAACGTTAATGTACAAAGTGACATGCTGAAGATCTAGATCCTGTTTTCTGCCATCTTGTTCCAAGGAAATTATAGCTTCATGTCTTTAACCAAAAGCAGATACTTGTCAGAAACAGATAAAAAAAATAATGTGCTTATTTCTTTGACATAAATCAATTTAATCTTCAAAAACTCAAGGTGCAAAATACTTTTTTTCATTTTGCACTTTTATCTGACTAGAAGCAAGGCCACGAAAGGTTACACTTATTGTAGGAAACTCTAAATATTAAAGCCTTTTGTATTTCATTGAATTTGATTTGTAGAAAATGTCATTATAGACATTTTTCATAATGTACTGTTAATTTGTAGCATGGATTCAGACTGTCATCAATCTGTCATCCAGTGTATGACAGTGACATGAGAATTAGTGCCTCTTGCACCACTTCAATATTCAGTAATTCCCTGTTAAATATGGATTTGAGAATGTTCATACATCCAACTAGGTAGCTCTCTGTGGTGCTTTAAAAACAATGCTACACATAGAAATGTTGTAAAATACATCAGATATGAAGAAAATTATTTTTATTCTATGTATTTCTATTTATTTATAACAGTATAAACTATTTCAATTCTGAAATAGTAATTTTGAATTTATTATAACAGGAATAGTTTTATAAGGCACTGTTCTGTGGAGTCCTTGGTGGACTCCTCCTATTTAAATGGCATTTTTCCCAGTGTTAAGGAAACTAAAATTGAACCCTCAACATGATTTGTTTTGTTAAAGATGGACTTCTAACTTCTAAGAGTTTCCTTATTGCATTCTGTTAAGAGCAATATGTTTTATACTGATCTACAAGTCATTTCACATGGAAGAGGTCCTACTTGCAACAGTCCAGTTTCAACTCTCCTCAACTCTTCTGCAATAGCACAAGGAAACTCATTTACCATTTTGAAGACCAGAAATTGTCAGGTGCACGAAACTAGGAGCCAGGATAGACTTCAAAAACACTGTGAGTTTATTCCATGCAGCATATACACAACAATCTGATCAACTAATAGTGAAGGCAAATTGGCACCAGATAAGAGTCAAAGGATTTCAAGGGGGTGGGGATGGATTTAGGTCTCTTCCAGGGATGTAGGGACTCCTGATTGATGATGCATTTGGCACAGGCTGGTCATTTCCTACAGAGATTTAATGCTTTAAATGTGCATTAAATAACTATTTGCATTTAGTGGGAAATCTTGTAGAAAGCTAAAAAGTATGGTTATAAGTTAAGTAATAACAGCATTGATAAGACACTTGGAATATCTGAAGAAGTTTTCCTAAAGTTCTGTGTGTTCTGCAAGCTGAATCTCTTACATTCAGCTCAATGGATCTTACCCTGAGTTAACCTATACATAGCCATGACTCACAATCATACGTAAGGATTTGATTAGAGGTAAGGTTCTCATTTTAAGTTTACTCACATTCCCAGGTCTGTCTAGGCATTGGCCCAGCAGTTTGTAACTTACTCCCTTTACTGGATGACTAATTTCCTTAACTGAAGTGCTCAGTAGATGTCTGACCTCAGTCTAGTTACCTGGCATTATCCAACATCTTCAACCTGGGAAAACACAAAGTCCATACTTATAATTCTGTTGTCCTGAGCCATATCCTTCAATCTCAAAGCAAGCCCATCTCCTCCTCTGGCATTTTTCAAATATCAAAATAGGTACAAAATTCAAACAAAGTGGCCCCCAAATAATATCACTGAATGAAATGAGGAAGAGGAGGAGAGGTTTTAAACATGCAACTTTTGTCTTTGCTTAGTGGCCACATTGATTTCATCTCCTAAATTAGAAACAAGCTCACTCAGTTTTTACCCTGCCCTATATATAGTATCAATTAATGTCACTTAAAATCATGTATAATGCTATTCTAACTATAGTTACTTGGGCTACAAAACTCCTGAATACAAGAAATTAAAAAATTAATTTTCTTTGCTGCCTTCTAATGGCCACATGGATTTCTGATAGTTCTCACAAATCTGTTAGGAACTGGCCTGCCAACCATGCTTGCCAATGTCAGAAAAGAACTTATTGGTCTTTCAAACTTCAGGTAATGTTTTTATAACCAACATTTTGTGCCTCTTTTTTCTTTTCTTTTTTCTTTTCTTTTTTTCTGGACATTGCTGGAACAATTCAAGGAAGGAACATTATTAATTACAATATCTTTTTACCTTCGGTTGGCATAGAACAAGAGCGGTAGAACCAGCCATAATTCTTCCTGTTCATGTTATCCCCTTAGTTTGTGCTTCTGGCGAGACCAGATTCTTCCGTAGTGGTAAGCAAAATTCTTAATCTGAAGCAAATTCCAATGGGACTTTGGGAAGATCCTTTGAGGACAGTGTGATGGTGGTTCAAAGCAAGTTTGCCTGGTTCTTGCTCCTCCCCACTGCATTCATTCTTAGATGCCTGCATGAACAGATATACCTCACACCCTCTCACACTCATAGCCAAGAAAGTATTGCTGGGAAGTTGTTAATCCTGACAGAAGAGAGCGGAGCTTCCACTAGGGCTTCTTTATTTGTTTCTCCCCAAGAAAGAAATCTGACAAAACTCAACCTTTTCTATTGGGGAAACCAGCAGGTAATTTATTCAAGCAAAGCCTGGAACCTGTGCTGGCAGGCTCCAGCTTTGCATGTTCAAAGGTTGTAGGTTGCAAATCTAAGACTGTCTTGCTATTAGAGTTTGTTCCCATTGTATCTGGACAAGCCCAGAGCACATCCTGATGGAAGTGTCTATGGAGATTCTCAGTCATCCAAGTCATGGTTATCCCAAAGGTCCTTTTTCAAAAGGCAACTGGACTTTGTTTTTCCTTGAAGATTTTTCGCTTCTCATCCAACTTCAGTCAGATGAACTTCTGTCAGAAGTCAGAACCAAAGAAGCTTCTTGGATGAGAAGCAAAATGTCTTCAAGGAAAAATAATCCAGCAGCCTTTTGAAGAAGCACCTTTAGGGCATCCTGATGGAAGCAAATTCAACCTGTATATGAAAAAAATATGGTTCTATTTTTATTCTTATTTTTTGTTTCCAGTGAAAAACATTTATTTTATAAGATTACAAGCTTCTATAATTTTTATTTGATACACAGATTAAAATTTAACTCTTAAATGTGATATATTTATTTATTGCCCAACCCTTACCCCAGTAGAATCATTAGGTATTCACTGAGGAGGTCACATCAATTTGTTTATCTGATTAAAAGGACTTGGTAAAACCGATTAGATACCTGGGAGATGCGGGTCACTGTATTTTATAATGGAGATTTTAATGAGAGTTTTTTATTTCTAAATGAAACGTATCAATAAGCATGTTATTATATTTAAAGACATGACAAAAGGTTCTGTTTGGAGATTTAGCTGTGGGGACTGTCATGATTACATCCTACACTTGCAAGTTAACCAGTATACCACTGATCATTACCTAGCATCTGCTTGGTGTCAAGTTTGAGCTGGTGACAGCCTATCCTAACATCTGTGTAGAAAACTTCAGCCTCACCAGCTGTAATCATCTCTTACTAAAAAGTCCTTTACTAAATATCATTTTCCATGTGTAGCCCAAAGGGTGGGGTGGAGGAACTAGGATTGCTATTGAAAGGACAATGAGCCTTTCAAGGGGAAACGTGACTTTGTTAAATTTCTGAAAGTGAAATAACAATAGATGGTCCCATTGTTCGCATTGCAGTTTTCCTGAAATAAATCCTCTTTATTTTAATGGGCTTAGTTTCCAAGGCAGCATACCTGGGTGAGTCACCTTACTTTAATCTTCCAGTTATGCTTCAGATTTTATTTCCACTGTAAAAAATATTTTTTCCTCAAATAACCAGAAAGTTAACTGCAGCAGAAGAACAAACTACATAGCTGTAGAGGTGTATCTATCATGACATATTATCATTTTTCCAGTTACATCAAATTCCAGAACATTTTCAAAAATATCACAAAAAAATGGCCCGTCGTTCACATCATTCCGGGATTTTAAATGTTGTTAATATTAATTTATGATTTTTACTATTTTAACTTTAAAATATTTAATAATATTTTCACTTTCATAAACAAAATCTAATTTGTCTGAGTTTATATTCAAGAAAATATATTTAGGATAATTCACTACGTCAGCCTCATTCCGGGATAAATATGGAACAGGTTTAGAGGGTTTTTGCCCATATAATATTTTGAGATTAAAAACAAGACTTATAGAATTAGGATTTGAAATCAACAGAGAGATTTAAA
Source organism: Crotalus tigris (assembly GCF_016545835.1). Taxonomy (NCBI): domain Eukaryota; kingdom Metazoa; phylum Chordata; class Lepidosauria; order Squamata; family Viperidae; genus Crotalus; species Crotalus tigris. Next base: position 115,671 of record NW_024096500.1, read on the forward strand.
TAGCTATCATATCATTTTCTCATATTTCTTTGCATTTAATACCTGTAGGCTGATATGCAAGTTTCAGGCTTCAGAGCTAGACTACTTGAAGCTTAGACTTTTTCTTTTCACACAGTTTTAGAATAAGCTTCATATGCCTTCTTTTTCACATACAGAATGAGACTCACCTAATATATCCTCCAAAAAACTGTATCCCGTGTACCATTAACTATGCTATCCAATCAGAAGGCAGCAATTAGCATAATATACAGACACATTTAATCATGACTACTGTGTCGTTAATACTTTATTAGATAATGAAGGAGGGAGAAGAAATTTAACATTTAGACTTGTAGTGCAACATTCCGATATGTCACAACTGCTATACTATTTACTTTTCCTAGTTATTTTGCTGTTCTGTCAAGCTTCATTCCTACATCAATTAATTGTAAGCAAATATTTTAAAGCCATGACTTGAAGACCAAAGGGTTTTCTTATTTTTTTTTAAAGTGGGTAGGAATAAAACTGAAAGGAGGGGGACTCAATAAGTAGGCATTTGTGATTTATTATTCCCCATAAATTGATTCAATGAAATATCCAACTGCAAACCTTTTCAGTTGTCTGTAATTGAATGTTTGCATGCAGTCCAGACTATCACTGGTGAATGCTGTAGGCTTATGTGACAGAAAGAAGATTGACTGAGAAAGAGGAGGGGAAAGAACAGAGAAGTGGGGGAGAGAATGAGGCTGCCAGCAGTTAATTGTCCATACAGATCCTAATGTGACAAGCAGTGCCCTCTCGATGAAGGATGACACTTTTGAGAACGCATGTTCCTTTCTTGCTGTTGTAAGACTAACAGTCTATGGTTGGGGGGAGGAACCTCTTTAGTTGTGGAATCTTCAGTATGTGGAAAACCAAGAAGAGGTTTGTTAGTTCATATCACACACACTACATGTCATCAGATAATTTCATGCTGAACATTATCATGCCTTGCTTGTAAGAGAATGCAGTAGATTGATGGTAATGTCTGTCAATAGGGTGAAACTGAGGATCTGTCAATAGAGTGTTCATCAGAGAAGTCAGAGTCTATTCGCATACCGTACACCCCAAAGGTAGTGCTCATTTTACAGTCATCAAACAATGAGGTTTCATTAGGCAAAAATGCCTTTGGTTTGCCCTGCCTTTTCCTCTGCCTTCAGATTACTTTTAATAAGTTGAGCGTTTAAGAAAGAAGAACGATTAAAGAACAAGATGTGGAGAGTAACTTGATGGTCTATGGAGAGGAAAAGGTTTGTTTTACATTTTCCTTAAAGAGAGACATCATGAAAAGAGAAAAATGATGTTGATCTCCTCCAAAACTGTCTGGATTTGTGCAGAGGACGACTGAGATCAGTGTGTAAATTGACAGGACTTTGTTACTCCCAGGGCTATACAGGATCTGAACTTCCTAACCTCCACTGGGCTTCCTTTATGAAAATTCCAAGCCAGATGGCCAATCTATCAAAACTTTATAACAGGGGTGGGGAATGATGGCCCTTTTATGACTTGTAGACTTGTGACATGGCTGGCTCAGGAGCTGAAGTCCACAAGTCATAAAGAGGTCATCATTCCCCACCTCTGTTTTACAAGTATAAATTCTGTTTAATCACCTGCCAACATAAACGGTGTGAGTGGAAGGGTAAGGAAAACAAACTTTTGAAAAATTCTGGAAATAGAAACTAAGGCAAAATGAAACCATTTGGGGGGAAGGGTCTTCACATTATGAAATATTCTACCTTGTGATCAAAAATTAAAATGAGCATGCTAACAACACATTAGTGATTTAGTAATGCCAGTGGAGGTAATACAGTATTAATGCTCACCCAGATTTTTTAAAACACAAAATGAAATTCAGTATCCTGTTAAAAACCAGGATATGTCATAGTTATTAATAATGTGCTTATGGCTCTGATATTCTTCAATTAGAGTTAGACCTTGAAGCCATCTCCACATCCATAGCCAACCAACCTAACAAACCCAGAGAGCAGCAGCAGATGGGATAATGGCATAGATATCTACATCAACATCTAGACCAATATGAACATGTCAGATTTTATTGTGATGACAATATCTGCCCCAGTCAGATGTGTTTGCAGATGTTCACTTTCATATTTGTAGTTGTACTGATTCCTACACATATACTGTATATGCATCAGGAAAGCAGAACCAAACTCTATTCCTCTTATCATCATTCCTATAATTTGAGTGAGTTTAAAATTTTAAAGAGAGCCATCTGATGTAGTGGTTAAGTCATCCAGGTAAAACGCAGGAGACTGTGAGTTTTAGTCCCATCTTGAACATGAAGACACTGGATGACCTTGAACCAGTCAGTTTCTCTCAGCTCTAAGAAAGAAACAACAGTAAACCATTTCTGAAAAACTTTTCCAAGAAAACTGCAGGGACTTGTTCAGGGAGTCTCTGAGAAATGGACACAACTGAATGGGAGGAAAAGCCTCTTTACTCAAATAATTTCTTTCTTTCTCTCAGTATTGGCATTGCCCTTCCAACCCACAAAAAGGTATGTGAAAAAGCAAACACTGGTGTGCATGTGGCAAAGAACAGAACATTTGTTATGTCAATGTCAATGTAAATGAAGTAATTATATTTAAAAAATGCAGCCCTGGACATTTATTAATACCTACATTTAAAATTATTTAGCGATACCATCAAACATTATACAAAGTTAGGCACACTTAAGCGAATACCCCAGTTTAAAATATGAATATGTTGAATGGGTCTTGTTAAAATTAGTTTGGCAGCTTTGAAGAGGCCAGAGGAATTCAGCCATTGTGCAGAATTACTAACATTCAGATATATATATATACTTGGGACATTCATATATGCAGCTCAGAGGTTTTTATTTGGTGTTATGATTGTCAGTACTCAGGGATTCATGAATCCTGTAGTGGTTTTACTAATTTCTACCATTTTATCTTACAGTATAAAGGTTGCATAAGGCACTCTAAGTGAGCGCATGGCTTTAAGTCAAAGATATCTAAAATTATGCTTGGAGAAACCATCTTGTCTCAGATAAGTTACAGAAAGAACACCCCAGACTATAGTTAAAGTGACCTTGTTAACTTTACAAGTTTCTCCTTGCCTTCCATGAAAACAACCTCTCTCATTGAAGTCAATTTTCTAGTGATCTTTCCACTGCAGAGTTAACTCAGTCACCCATTTCTGGATTTGAGGGTTACACTTTTTCAATTAAGGAGCACACAGTGGACAGAAAAACCTGTAAACCTGGAACGGTACAGAGACATGTTATAACAATTCTTTGATGTACAGAGCTAATTTTAGAGCCTTTAAAATCAATTCTTATCACCAGCAGGTAAAGTCAAAAATAGAAGACCCATGAATCTGGGTGAGGTCAGACTCCTTTACAGGTTCAGGTTGATTGGTTTGCAATAAAACCACTGAGATCTGCTAGTTTTTAATGAGCTTTTCTCTCAAGAAGTGAACTTGTATTTCCAACAAGGATTGTTCAGGAAGGATGTGCTCTAAACAGAAACTCCCACCAAAACCTCCTTGTGAGATCTGGAATTTTTCCCTGGGTTGTTGAGAGAAGTGGTTGTTGTTATTTCTTTTAGTGCAAAACAATTAAGCACAATCAAGAATGGAAATAGAGGATAAAGAGAACCACATTCCTGAATGGAAAACTAGATCATGTTATAGCAGATGTTGCCACAAAGTTGCCTAAGCAAACAGTCAGCAGGGAAAAATGTCACTATTTGATTGTTTTTAGTTGAATAGTTGAATGGGTATATATTTAAATTTTAAATGTCCAAATGTTGCACTAAGTGCTTCAAAATGGTCTCCAAGTTGTAGAGTGCACTATTATTACTCTGATTAAGATTTAATTTCTTAACAATTCAACAAGGTTCTGATTCAGTCATCAAATTCCTTGGAGCCTAATTGTTATGGAAATAATACAGTTCCACTATTTTCAATATGGTGCCAATGGCTAGCAATGTGGCTACCAATTCTCCCTTCCCACGACTGTTTAAAAGTGTTTAATATATATAATGGTTTTGATTTATCAAAGCAGATATTGTATTATTAAGTAGATGACTTAATATGGTGGAAAATAGATAACTTTTAGGAAATAGAACAAGATTATATTCAAATAAATAAAATGTGTATTTTGGATATTAGATTTTGCTATGAATTGAGATAAGAGAAATCTTGATTACCTAAGAGTTGAAAATTATAAATATCAAAAGTTAAATTGGAATATTGATAAGAAATTAAAAATTGGGTAAAAATTAATAACAGGATATGGATTGTTTATGAAGATTGAATGTAATTAAGATATGTATAAGCTAAACATTTATTGATAAATGTAATAATGATGTTTTTATTGAGTTGATATAATAAGAATTGTACTAGCTCGAATACAAGTAAGTAAATGTCAGGGGAAAAAGAGAAGAAATATTTGATGTTGCAATTTGAGATTTGTACTAAAGATTTTGTTATCAAACTATTGATTAACCCAGTCACTACATTGCTTTTTAAATACCTAAATGTAAAATTGGAAAATTAATAAAATATTATATTAAAAAAGTGTTTAATTTTTTTAAAATAGGAAGCAACACAATAGAAGTGCCACAAACAATCACAAAATGCTCAATTTAGAGAAATTTAGACTTACATCCTTTCTGATAGCTAATGTTACTGAACAGTCCTATTTTCAAGTAAATTTGCATAAAACTGCAGCCTTATATATATAAAATCATAAACATCCTTCCTGGAGAATATGCTTTATTGAATTCAGCATGAGATGCTTTTGAGTAGACACCTCTGGATTTAGGCAGTTACAGAAGTTATTTAGATTATAGTTCAGCCATTCCATAAACACCTCGCAAGAGCTTTCAAGTTCTTTATAGGAGAGTAACTCTAGGGCAGTGGTGGCGAACCAATGGCACGGGTGCCAGAGGCGGCACTCAGAGCCCTCTCTGTGGGCATGCGCGCCATTGCTCCAGTCCTAGGCCTTCAGCTGGGTTTTATAAAACCTTTTCGCTTTAGACTTCCGCTGCCATGTGCAAAAAAAACCCGTTCAATCAGTCAATTTCAACTTCCCGCAGGAAAAAAAAGATCTTGCAAAGTTGGAATTGATTGAACTTTTTAGTCCCACCCAGTCTCCCATTACCACTGCAGCCACACCCACCCAATTGGCTATGCACTCAACGATGCATAAGTGGCTTTTGGGTTGCAGTTTGGGCACTCAGTCTCTAAAAGGTTCGTCATCACTGCTCTAGGGAGTTTTTTTTTCTTTTGTTGGTTTATTATAAAAGTTGATATAAAGAAAAGATCTTGAGTTCTGCTCAGAATCTAAGGTTTTGTTTTTTGGGGGTTTTTTGGGGGAGGGAGGGAATTACCTGCCTGTCACTGTGGGGATATCAACCTCACAGAAGAATGCTGTGTAGGACTCAGGAGAGCTTGCAGTATGACCTCAGGGGAGAAGAATGTTTCTAGAAGGATTTGAACAAAATTGAATGCCTAAATAGAAGAGCAGCATTAGTAGATAAAATGAACACAAGGTGTACTTCTACTTCTTTACACAGCAGGTAGTAGAAACAGCTAACCTTTCAATCTACCACTTCTGAATCACCTGCAGTTTGTTTTTCTGTTCTGCCAGAAGTATATGAGAGAATAAACAGTCTTGAGTAGTTGCTGATCAATGAAGCTATGATTTTGTTTGAGACATGTATATCTCTGGCCTTAAAAGATAGTCTCAAGAATTGGATTCTTTTGGTCTGCAGAAAACTCTGGGCAAAGTCCTGTCTGGCCACAGCTTCTACCCGCTCTTTAACAAAGAAACCCAAGTGGCAGACCAAGTCTTTTCTCCATCCAGAGTTATTGCTGGGACTACTGTTACTGGATTGCCACAAACTTTATCAAGTAAAAGCAACTTAGTCCTGGGGGGGGAGCTTATTTTGTCCCTGACAGTTTCTAGACTGTAACCCATGACTCTCCATGAAATTTCTCCTCAACATTTTCTTATATTTCTATCAATCCGATGAATCTGAACTCAATGAATTAATTTATTATTCATGTTTATCATGGTTTTCTGCAGCTATTGAATGGTTTTTGGCCAAGATACAATCTTTAAAAAATTTCAGTTTGCTTGTCAAATTGAATTTTTTTTGTACAAAAGTTTTTCATTTGTTTGTTTGTTTGTTTTTTGGCTTTCTTTTAATCTCTAAGGCCCAAACACCCAAAATTCAATACATAGAAATAAATTCAGATGGTTCAGAAAGTGAATATAACACATGTTTACAACCATGCTTTTTTCTCCAGGTGGCATAACAGCTTTGAAGAGCAGTCACACAATCTCAGGAAAAGAAAGGGACATATTATTAGGTATGTATTATTAGGTATGTTATTAGGTATGTATGCTACATTGTTTGTAAACTACTCAGAGTTGTTTAAATGATATAGGTGGTGTAGAAATTTGATTTAAAAATGCATATGCTGCAGTATACCTGAAGCTCCATTTTAGAATTCAATCTGAAATCCTGTGCAGCCATAAAAGGCAAGCAGGGCAAGCCACTAGAACAGGGGTGTCAAACTGCCGGCCCATGGGCTGGATGCATCATCCAGAAGCCACGCCCACCCCATTGCCAGCAATAGCAAAACCGTCCCGATACCTTGCGCGACATCACATGACATCGTAAGTTTAACATGTTTGCACTAAAATATAAACTAACAGTAAACCACACTCCTTACTGGCACTGATGATGTTTCCTAGTTTGCCTCCAAAAGCAGTGAATACTCCAACACTCGAAGTCTTTAAGAAGAGACTGGACAGCCATTTGTCTGAAATTGTATAGGGTTTCCTCCTGAGCAGGAGGTTGGACTAGATGACCTCCAATATTATTATTATTATTATTATTATTATTATTATTATTATTATTATTATTATTATTATTATTATTATTGAAACATCTACAAGAAAACAAGCAAGTTCAGAGAGCACCAAGGTCCCCCTCCCCACACAATATTAAAATTATGTGTTACGTAAACAAAATCCCAGGAAATGCACCTAATTCACTCTTTAGCTCACCATGGTGTGCTTTGGTATTGCACTATTGTACATGGTATGAACAATTTATCCTTTTTAATTTGTCAGGTATAGAATTTGTCCAGATTCTTTATATTGGGATACTGTACCAAGACACAGTTGAAAAACTTAAGAGAAGAATGTCGGGTTTGGTTCTGAATCCTTTAAGAGCATTAATGCCATTACAACATAAAGTGGTTGGTTTTATTCCTTATAGACTGTTTAAGGAAAGCAACATCTGCCAAAGATTGGGTTCTTTTACTAGTAAACAGTAACTTAAGAACACCAGCTTTTTTTCTGAATTAAAAGACAACTTGATGGCTGGAGATAAAACGGATGCAGGGAAAGTATAAAAAGAGAATAGCCTCAAAAGAGACACAGAAAATCTTTTTACAATTTTAGCACAACTGTCTTCATATGTGCTGTTCATCATCATTCAAATCCCAGCACTATCATTGCTTTTCTGCTTTTATTATCATTTGGAGTGTTTTCCGTAACCCTTTAGTAAATATTCTAAGCAACAGCCTGAGGCTTTGATTGTAAGCATAACAAATAAATTCAACTGAAATTAATGGTATTATTTTTCTCCTAAGTGAACTCAGCTTGGGTCCAAGATAAATTTAAATCTTTATTCTGAATGTGGGCAGTCATCCCATTTTGGTCATCAAACTGGCTGATGACCATGATCTCTTAAAACAGTGATTCCCAACCTTTTTGGATTAACAGACTGGTGGGGGTGGTGGAGAGGAAATAATTATGTGTGAGTGGCAGGCGAGCAAGCACAGCTCCATTTGCTTGAGCGGTGAGTACCCACCACTTGTGCAAATGGAGCTGCATGTGCAACCTTGCATATCTGCCACTTTTGCAGCCCAGTTCCAAATGGACCACAGCCCAGTACCGGGCCATAGCCTGGGGTTTGGGGACCCCTGCCTTAAAATGATTGTAAAGTATTCTAAAACCTCTCACAATTTTCCATTCCTGAAAAGTGCCCCAATGGAATTTAATGAAGAGTCCAAAGATCTTACAGGCACGTAAGATAAAACAAAGGAAGCTAAACCATCTGTAAAAGACATAAGTCCATTGTGACATGATTTGATTAAATTCTGCAAATATATCAAAAGGCGCAATTTTAGTTATATTATGTAATTTGTAATTTTTTATCAAGTAAGCTCAATGCTTTAAGTTCATGAGCATTAAAAAATAGTCATTATGTTGAGCCACATTGTTTCCTATGGCCCCTGTCTTTATGAAATGAGTGAATTTTCTGGCTATGACAGTAAAGGCTTGTAAAAGTGCTGAATTGTTCTTCAGACCAATATCAGTGCCAAAGCTTTGTTACACTCAAGAGAATTACAATGGAGGTGTTCAAAATTCTTTTAAAATATGTAAATATTGTATACAATAAAAAATGCTAACCCTTTTCACTGAAAGCACATTTGTATTTGTTTTGAAATTGTGAGTTAGCATAAAGATTATAGAAACTAGATTGGATGGATGCTAACCTCAGAAAAGGTCATACATCAATACTAGAGTTACTTCCATTACCAGGAAGAACTAGGATGCACTGGAAATTCCTTCTCATATGGAAGGGAAAAAATAATAATTTTTCATAAATTATTTCTTCCATATAAAGGACTGCAAAGGAGACAGGGAACAGGCAAAATTAAACCAAATCTCTTCTACCTGTAAGGACATCATGTTGTATTTGGAAACCACTTTTGAACTAATTGCTTGAAACTGGAAACATGGATTTTTGCTGCATGCCAGTTGATCTATGATACTGGTACTAAATTTCATAAGTAAGCATGGATAGCCTATAGTATCTTAGGAGCAAAGAGGAATTAGTTCCAAAGACTACAGAGCTTCAATTAAATGCTGAAGAGCAACTTTCCTGGATATGGTACTGTCTAGAAGAGTTGAATTGTTGGGAACTGGAGTCATAGAAGCTGTATGATTTCAAATTGGGCAAGATGGTCTAGAAAACTGTGAGCAAATTTCCACGATTCTCAGATCACCTTTCCAGGCACTTTACAAATTGTTTCTGAGCATAATTAACATACACTAGGACTAGATTAACACATATAAAGTATTAGCTGTTGTTTTGTCAGGTAATATTCAGACAAATTTGTTCATCAAGTTATCATTACAGGTAGTCCTCTATTTACAACCACAATTGAGCCCAAAATTTGTGTTGCTAATTGAGACAGCTGTTAAGTAAGTTTTGTCCCATTTTACAGCTTTTCTTGCCGCAGTTGTTAAGTTAGTTACATGGTTGTTAAGTGAATGTGGCTTCCTCATGGACTTTCCTGGTCACAAGGTTGCAAAAGGTACTCACAGGATCCCGGGACACAGCATCCGTCATAGATATGAGTCAGTAGCCAAGTGTCTGAATTTTGATCATGTGACCATGGTGGTAAGTGGGAAAAAAAGTGATTTTTTTTGCAGTGCCGTTGTAACTTTGAACGGTCACTAAATGAACTGTTGTAGGTCAAGTACTGCCTTAGGATTATGAGAAACAATTAGGACCAGTCCTACCATTAGGCAGAGCAAAGCAGGAGTCTTAAGCAACAGTTCCTCCTCATGGTCCCTGAGTTGCTGAAGATGCTTGCTGTCCTCATTTATCATGAAGAAAGCTCTACTGAATTGAGTAGATGGCAACCTTGGGTCAATCTTGTTTGCAAGCTAAACAAGTTTGGGTCCTAATTAATACTATTAATACTTGGACATGACACCACCAAACAATACTGAGCCTGTAGACTAGATATTCAGGGGGAAAATAATCTGGAAAAGAGCAGTGACAGACAAATCAAAGGCACCTTTGTCTTTAACACCAAATGAACAGTCTATCTGGATTATATGTATGGAGTGGAGAAATCCATGGTCTCCTTTCCCTTAAGCAGTAAAATAGAGCCAGTTTGGTCTAGTGGTTAAGGCACCAGGCTAGATAGTAAGAGACGGTGAGTTTAAGTCCTGCTTCAGCCATGCAAGCCAGCTGGGTGACTTTGGGCCAGTCACTCTCTCTCTCTCTCAGCTGAACGCCCCTCCCACCTTGACTTATTTGTGAAAATAATTCAATAAATACGTTTTATGTTGGCCTGAAAGCAATGTACAAGAAAAAAATATGAAAATACTTTTCTTGAACAAGTTTGGCTATAATATGAGAACAATGAGCTACTCATGTATTGAGGCCATGCTAAATGCTATATTGTACACACATCTTGACAATTGTCTGCAAAATCAAAAGGATCCACAACAAAGCTGAGAAAATGTAGACACAACAGCCCTCTTTCATTAAGAAGAGATCAATGTAAGCAGCACCAGCAGCTATCGTTCAGCAGCTTCCGAAAGAACACAAATGTAAATGTGTACGCACATTTACATGCATGCACATATTAACTGAGTTTTACATGAAATCTTTTCTTTGTCCCGGTTGGGGTTTTTTGCTTTTGTTTTTGTTTTGTTTTTTTTGTTGTTGTTGTTGTTGTTTCTTTAAAAAGAAGTAACAGGATTTTCAGAATAAGTTCCCATGGTGTTAACCAGGGATTTAAGAATTGTCTATGCTCTCTGTGGTATTTCATAGAAAACAAAAACTGACTGCTATTTCTTTGTTGTTTTGTTGTTGTTTTTAAGCATAGGGTGGGAGGCAAATCATGCAGAGAATTTCCCTTGTTGCCTCAGTCAGCTGTCCATGGTGCATACAGCTGTCTCAAGTGAATTAGAGGAGTGTCCTGAAAGCTGCCATTGATCTGTCTAGTCGCTTGTTTAATTTCCCATTGCACTGAAATGGTTCCTCTCTCTTATATAACTGATGCTAATGTACAATAAATATTTCCCTACTGAGATTTATGCCAGATATCAAGAATCTCCTGGGAATAATACATTAGACTTCAAATTTATCATCCTGAAATCAGGAGAGGATTCTGGCTTCTTTGCTGGTGTCATTCCTTGGCAAAATATATGCAGTAAGATTTTTGTTTGCAGAGTTTGTCTTAAATACAAAAAGCTATTTTACACATAAATAGACCCAGTCATGCAAACAGCAAGAAACCCATTCATAAGATACCCCAAGCACACATTCATACTGCACTACTATGCACATTTCACCAAATTTGTGTTCAGTGGGACTTGTACCATAATACATGCAGCCTAAAAATCAGGATTATCAAAGGAAAGATTAAAATAGCAAATTCAGTAGATTTGGGGGAAACGCCTATAGATAGTTAGGTAAACATGGGGACAAAACAGGATTGGAGATGCACCTGTGGGATTTTAGTGGGTTTATGGTTCACCAATTTATTCCTCCATGGCCTGGGTCCTTCACACTGGGATAAGTTTCATGTTACTGAGATGAATGGAAATGAAGTGCTGTGTAATTATTAGTTTTGTTGCTGGCAGATCAATCATTTGCGATGAACTGCTCACAAAGGTCACGTATGACCTTTCGGCTGGAATTTAACTGGCACCACAGTTGTGATTTGCTCACAGCAGCAGTCCCCTGCTGGCTGTATTATAACAGTCTTGGCAGCATTAAAAGGCGGGCCTGCATTCCATGTCATTGGGCTTCTTATAATTATGACAAATGACTAAATGTGTTATTTTCGGCAAAGCCGTGGCAGTCAAAATGGGGTACTTAGGGTTTGTAAGAACTGATGGCTGGCGTGCTTTTTCCTTTTCTTGACTTAATACGGGCTGAATCATACATGGCCACCCCACTGACAGCCAAGCAGAATGTGAATCTCATTTCACAAGGTTACTGCTGTTGCTGCTGCACAGCTGCAAGGCTTTCTTGTCATCCCCAACGAAAGCAGAACCCATAGATGTTTGCTGATGCTGCTGTTCCAAACAGCCATACAGTTGACTGAGAGTGGGGCACTAAGGAACCTCATTGGCTTTATTTCTGGCACAAATGAATGGGGGGTGGGAAATCTCAAACCTTGAGTATATTTTATTGAGATTATTCATAGATGGGATAGAATGAGGGCCAAAAGAAAAACACTTGGAAGTGGCAATTTCGCGCTGAAAAACAGTCCACCAAGGCAGGGAAACTGACACGAAGGATCTAGATCTGAGTAGGGAAATTTGAGGTACAATTGACCATCAGAATTTCAGATACAGCAGTCATCTGAGGCTACTTTGAGATTTAGAATAGTAATTGGTTTGGAAGTCAGGAAGAGTCAGAATGAGCTCTATTAATGTAGAAGAGCAAGCAAAAAAGTCTTCATGGGGAAAATTACCACTACCTTCAAACTGAAGCCCTACATATCTATGGTATACTAGACAACCCATGCCCCATTGGGTCATTGTTTGATAGATATTTCTTTACCTAAACAGATAAACAGATTGACCATGAAAAAAGAAACAGGGGGAACTGGAGCAACTTCGGTCTTCCTGCCAGCTTCCTCAGTTGATCCCTTCCTCTTCTCATTATCTTATTTTTTTTTTTACAAATAACTCAAGGTGGTGAACGTATCCAATACAACTTACTCTTCCTATTTTCCCCACAACAACAACCCTGTGAGATGAATTGGATTGAGAAAGAATGTCTGGCCCAGAGTTACCCAACGGGCATTCATGGCTAAGATGGGACGTGAACTCACAGTCTACTGCTTTCTAGCCTTCACCATTAGACTAAACTGGCTTCCCTTCCCTTCTCTTTCCCGTAGGCAGGTAAATGGCTGATCTTGGGTGGGAGAGGAAGCAAAGCATTGAAAAATTGGCTAGGAAAGTGTCATGGAATATTGAAAATGAAGATTTCAGCAACATCGTAGCAGCCAATAGCATTGAAGCAGCCACAACCTTCCCAAATTTCATTCCCTCACGAGTCATGAGCCTCATGGATTCATTCTATAAGTTAGCCCATTTAAGATGTATCAAAAAATGTCCTATGATACACCATTTCACCTAGTTAAAGGTCATCACAATGAGAGTTTTAGTGGTATACTGAATCTTAAACTGATATTGAAATTTATTTAATGGTAATAATTTCTAGTAAAGAAAAAAGGAGGCCCAGATAATGCAATCTTTTAAAACCTAAGAACCGAACAATATACAGTATTGAGATTTCAATTCTCTGAATTCTGAGGCAAGTGGACTTGCAGAACAAATAAGTTGCAGAAAGCTTAGCTAAAGAATCACAAATTTAGTTTTCAAAAAATGTCAACAGCTTGTGTGACCGCTAAAACTAATTTATAAAAATGCTAATGCATTGAAGGATATATATGATAGATCATTTCTTGATTCTCTTTTTTTAAAAAATAATTTCATTTAAAATCTTTACATATATAAGAAATACATTCAAAGAAAAAATATAATAAATGGGAAAAATGAAAAAACAGAAAAAAGGAAATAAAGGAACAGAAAACATGAAAAAATATGTATGGATAAAGATGAAAAGATTTGGCATTAGCCACCATGGAGGGATGGCTGGTAAAATTAACAGAACTTTTTGAGATAGCCAAATTGATTTCTTTGATTAGGGAAGGTCATTATTGACATTTATCAATGATTTAGAACCTGCTCGAGGACTTTTTGAATATATAAAAGAAAATGATTTTGTCTTGTAGTCTTGATAGAAAGACTAGATTATAGAAAAAAAGGACTTATGATGTACTCTTCAAGAGAGAGGTTGGATTAGAATTGTATTATATACGTAACTACTGAGAGGAAGATCAAAAGATATATACATATGATATTCATTTATTCTCACCCTCCATTAGTTAACAGGACAATTTTGGACAATGCATTAAAACTGCACTGAATTAAAAAGAAATGTAACTTTGAAACCGAGATGTGGTCTAAAGGCACGTGCAAATTTTATGAACTAAATACATTTACAGTATGTCTGGTCACTGTCTGGGTAGCACATCACATGCAGACTCAGTGAACAGTGATTTGGGCTCTATGGAGGTAATGTAGAATATGAATGAAATTGTTTGTTTGTTTGTTTGTTTGTTTGTTTGTTTGAACAAGGAAGTTCCAGAATTCTGGGCATTGCAATATTTATGTCTTGTTGGCTATGCTTCACTGTAGTTTTGCTTTTATTTGCTTGTTTATTTTTAGCAGAACAAACCCTTAGAGATATGGTTGCTCTTTTGCCAATGCTATCTTGTTAATTGTATCATGGACCTTATCCTGGTTCAATAGCTTTTCCTACCCTCCTGAAATAAAGCAGCTGGGAATCTGGCATGTTCTGTCCACGACACAGCAGTGGCACAGACAAACCTGCCACACAGGTGCTAGATTTGGAATCTACACATCGTTCAGCTGCCCTGGAGTACTGATCATTCAGTTTTGGCATCAGAGGAAAAGTTTTCCACCTTGCACATATAGATTTTCTATATCATTTCGCCAGGTGACTGTGATATGCTATTATGGGAGCTGCTTTCACTTGAACAAACTTTTTCAAACAATTTTTTTTTCTTTTAAATCTTTCTTATGCATGGAATTGGTCCATACAACACCTTTACTCATTTAAATTATTAATCACATTCAGAGGGAGGGGAGGGGAATCACCTTCCATTTTATTTGGTATACTTGCTAGATAGAAGGAATGAGAATCAATTTGATCTAGTGCAGTGGTTCTCAAACTGTGGGCTGGGACCCCATTTGGGGTCGAACGACCATTTCACAGGGGTCGCCAAACAACGCAGTCTGCCATTTTTTTTCCTCTTTTCCTTAGCTGTGCTACTCCCTTTTATTCTATTGGCTTTTGAAAGTCAATAGAATAGACTCTCTTGAATAGAGTCTAATTCTATTGGCTGTCAAAAGCCAATAGGAATTGTCCAGGCTGTCTCTGCCCTGCTGAGCCCGCCAAAAGTCCCATTCTGCAAATGGTGCTGCACCAGTTGAGTAGTCCTCGACTTACGACTGGTTGAGTAGTCCTCGACTTACAACCGGTTGGGGGTCCCGGCATTAAAAAGGTTGAGAACCACTGATCTAGTGGTTAAGGCAGGGGTTCCCAACCTCCGGTCCGTGGACCAGTACCGGCATACCAGCAACCGGTTCGGACAAACAAGCAAAGCCCCATCTGTGGGGTGCAGGCAGCACACAAAACCACGCCCCCTCTGGTCCACAGAAAAACCTCTCTCCACGGAACCTGTCCCTGGTGCCCAAAAGGTTGGGGACCTCTGGGTTAAGGCACCGGGATGGAAATGTGAAGACTGTGAGATCTAATCCTCCCTTAGCCACAAAAGCTAGCTGAGTGGCTTTGAGCCAGTCCCTCTCTCTCATCCAAACTACCTCGCAGGGTTGTTTTTGTGGGGAAGGAGTAGGTATCTTCATTTTCCTCTCAATAATTATATTGAGTACAACTCAGTAATTGTAAATATTATCTATAAAAATAATAAAGGTGAGATAAAAAAATCTAAGAAAAATAGTTAACAATCTATTCAATTGCTATTCTCACAGATATTCTTCTCAGAATTTGAAGTTAATTGGGACTTTCTGGTTTAGCCTCAGTATACCGCAGAATTGCAATTGCCAGGTAGTAACAGCAGTGAGGTGTCTGTTGCTTTTATTCCTTTCCATCTTTCAAGCGACTGAATGCTGAATTCTGCAGACCTTTGGTCTGATCCATTCAAAAATTTGAATATGTTATACCTTGGGAGAATCAAACATGAATTTTACCTCTGAACATATTCATACAACTACAGATATGGGTAGTCCTCAACTTACAACAGTTGATTTAGTGACCGTTTGCAGTTATAATGGCACTGTAAAAATGACCTATGACTGTTTTTCACACTTACAATTGTTGCAGCATCCGCATGTAACATGATCAAAATTCAGGCACTTGAGAACTGTCCCATATTTGTGACAATTACAGTGTCCCAGGATCATGTGATCCCCTTTTGCTGCCTTCTGACAAGCAAAGTCAATGCGGAGGCCAAATTCATTTAACAACCGTGTTACTAAATTATCGACTGCAGTGATTCACTGGCTAGAAAGGTCACAAAATGGAGCAAAACTCACTTAATAAATTTATTTATTTATTTATTTATTTATTTATTTTTATTTAGGAGACTTATTTACCGCTTTAAGTGCAAGCACTCTCTAAGCGGTGTACACCAGTAAGCAACGTATGTATATATTTACATTGGCCCCAACAATCTGGGTCCTCATTTTACCTACCCTGGAAGGATGGAAGGCTGAGTCAACCTTGAGCCGGTGAGATTTGAACCGCTGACCTGCTGAACACAGTCAGCTAAAGTGGCCTGCAGTACTGCACTCTAACTGCTGCGCCACCTCGGCTCATAAATGTCTTGCTTAGCAACATAAATTTTGGGCTCAATTGTGGTCATAAATTGAGGACTACCTATATGGGACTTCCAGAACTAACTTGCAAAAGGTGAGGAATCTACTTGTTTTGTTCAATGTATGTGGAGATTCTCAATTATCCAGGTCATGATTCTCCAAAGATGCTTTTTCCTAAAGCCAACTGGGTTTTGTTTTGTTTTGTTTTGTTTTGAAAACATTTTGCTTCTTATCCAAAAAGTTCTTCAATTCTAACTTTCAAAGATTTTTTTTAAAAAAGGAAGTCCAGTTTCCTTTTGCAAAAAGCACCTTTGGGAGAACAGTCATAGAGAATTGTGCTAAGATAAAAGAAGTTATCAAAAGAGAGCCCAAGATGTTGCCCTTATTTCTTCAGTTATTTGGGTTTGTGGGCAGGGGAAATATGTGGCTTGACAGAAATAAAAGACATGGAATACAATCCTCTGTTTATGACAACAATTGAGCCCAAAATTTCTGTTAAGTGAGACAGTTGTTAGGTGAGCTTTGCCCCATTTTACAACCTGTCTTGCCACAGTTGTTAAGTGAATCACTGCAGTTGTTAAGTTAGGGACAAGGTTGTTAAGTGAATTTGGCTTCCCCACTGACTTTGCTTGTCAGAAGGTCACAAAAGGTGATGACATGATCCCAGGAAACTGCAACCCATCATAAATATGAGTCAGTTGCCAAGCATCTGAATTTTGATCACATGACCATGGGGATGCTGCAATGGTAATAAGCGTAAAAAATGGCCAAAGCTCTTTTTTTTAGTGCTGTTGTAACTTTAAACAGTCACTAAACAAACTATTGTAAGTCAAGGATACCTGTACTTCATTAAGATGGATATCAGCTTGGAAATGCATTCAGAAATTTCAAAGCAAACCTTGCATTTGAGGGATCCCAATAAAAAAAAGTTAGGAATAGCCATGCTTGTTTTTTATTGCCAAAAATTTAGAACGTAAATCACAAATTAACTCCTATATCTCATAATAGCAATAACTGGTATTACAATATTGTAGAGAGGATGTCTTTAAAACTGGCCATGACACTTGTCCAGTTATGCGTTGATTTGGTTTGCTAATAGTTGTGCTAATGCAGCTGCCTGCTGTTCCTCCCATCTCAGGATTACATGGCTTTATACAACGGGTTTTCAGATGAGTCTTAATCAACTGTAGGCAGCAGCCAATAGTTAATTTTGTTTGCAAGTTTAACAGAGTAGTTCACTAGTGGATCAGCTATTGAGTGGGGTGGTAGACTGTCCTTTGCTGGATATCTTCAAGCAAAGATTGGACAGTTCTCTTACAGGAATCCTTTCATTTATATTGCAATATTCACTCTAAAAATTGCCGTTAACAAGAGAGAAAGCAATTTCTAGTCCAGATTTATACCTCCTCTTCCAAATGAAATAGCTCTAATTATCAGTAAACAGTTCAACAGGGCTTATTGGGCCTAGGACTACAACCTTAGACAACCACTTCACCCTGGAAATAATTGCTAATTTAGCATAAAACAATGTGTGGTCCAAATTCAGCCCTCTTCCTTCTTAACCTCCCAGCTCTCACCAAGTGAAGTTTATACTCTTTCATTTTCCTTTTCACATTTCATGTCCATCCAGATTTCTTTCTTTTCTGTTCCTCAGTGTTTGGGGGTACAAAGAAGCAATTAGAGCAACAGCAATTATTGAAAGAGAGATTATTTCCTTTATTGTTCTTTGCTTTTTCAGACACTTTCAATTTAGGGGTAGGAAGAAGCACTTAAGAGCTGTTTGGGGGCCTCTTTTTTGCCTCACTTCCTTTCATAATGATATGTTCTCTCGCTGGGTGATATTCAGCCTCAAGCAAAGGCCTATATACCTCCATCAGAAGTCTTAATTTAGGAGGAAAGAATTAAATTGAAAAGGGCCTATGGGGACTCTTTGTGTAGGGATGAATATTGTCCTCTGTGATGATGAACACTAAGAGAGTTAACTTGTGTCTACTGGAAAAAGTACCATCTTGTGGGAACATGTAAAACAATCACAATGTCTTATGGGAGCATAATAGTAAGCAGGTATAACTCAGCTGAACAACAATCCCTTTACTTTCTAAAATCCTTTTTAGAGCAAGTGTATTACTTAGGTATGTATTTTCCTACAGTACATACAATATTCTAAAGATTCAAAGCCTTAGAAGATTAGGCCTCCTACTGCATGATTTTTTTCTTAAAAAATTGTTGGATGATGCATTTTCCAAGATTATTTAGCACTAGGCAGAAATTCCATTTATTAGATAAGAGAGAAAAATCCACAGTTTTTTTACTGTTTTCTGTGGACATTTATTGTTTCTATCTCAGAAGAAGAAGAAAAAGATAGCTGGGCATGTGCCTGAGAACAGGTAAATGAAGGAATAGAAACTTGTTAGGAAAGAGAGGGAATTGCCCTGTATCAATATATTATTTGTTATGGTTAGTTGCAGAGTCCATCAGAAGTTTAGATTAGATTTGGCATTTTTGTCCACTTATTGAGTTCTGGCTCCTCTGATGACACCTGTCCATTATGGTTTGAACCTCATGCATAGCTCTCATCCTCTTCACAGCAACCAAGCCTCACAACCCAACCATTAAATTACTGAGTTTGGTCACATGGTCAGCCAGATGTTCCCACTGGGCTTGGCATTTTTTATCCATCTATCAAACCCTTTGCAAGAACTTGGGATAGGCAGATTATTAGTGACGAGGTGAGCTCCCATTCCTTGCCCCATCTCCTGCCAATCTAGCAGTTTGAAGCCTGCAAATGCGAGTAGATAAATAGGTATCACTTTGGTGGGAGGTAACATTGCTCTGTGATGTCAGGCTGACCACATGACAACGGAAATATCTTCAGACAGCGCTGGCTCCATGGCCTTGAAATGGAGATGAGCATCGCCTCCTATAGTTGGTAATGACTAGTGGAGTAAAATCCGCAGGAACTCCTTTACCTTACCTTATATAATATACTATTATGTATTTATTTTATTTTAGACAATATGTTATATTATTCTCTAATCTGACCAGATTTGATTTATCAACCATTATGGGACTAATTGATTACAGATAGGCAATCTTCCATCATTAACACCCATTGAATTAAGAGCAGTACAATTTTTCAAATGCCTAAGAATGATATTCCCACTATTTTACAAGTTGGGCTGAGTGGGAAGTCAAGTATATATTGCTCTTTCCTATTCTGAATTGTGAACAAACAGAAATTTAAACAATAGCAAGGATTAAAAACCAAACCAAAACAATTCTTTATTTTTTTTATAAAATTTGCAGACCACCTGACTCCCAACAACTAGAGTCAAGGTCTTATTTAAAAACATCAAACATCACTTAAGACAGAAATGCTTGCCAAGAACCTGAAATGCAAATGAGAAAAACTAACCTCCACAGAGGTTCCCAGCAACTTAAAATGTTGTGACCATGAGCGTGCGGATTAAGATCCTAATCTAACGGCAAGTAGGGAAAAAAAGATAAATTAATATAAACAAGTTGAAAATGATATTTGGCCTGTTTTTTGTTTTTTTGTTTTGTTTTGTTTTGTTGTATTAATGTAACCTTCCATCTAGACAACATTAGACCAGCATGGTTCCAGGCACTATGGGACTGCCTTTCTGTATCTCTGGAGTTACTTAAGAATTAGATATTATAATGCATTTGATTTTGGATGAAGCAAAAACCAAAACATATGTAAAACCCTTTTATAAAATAATTGTGAAAGCAAGTATTTTACAATTCAAGAATTTTCTTCCTATTTCCAGCATGTTTATTTCTGATGAGAAATCTATTGAGTACAGGTAGTCCTTGACTCAGGACCACAACTGAGCCCAAATTTTCTATTGTTAAGTGAGAAATTTGTTAAGTGACTTTTGCCCCATGTTACAACTTTTCTTGCCACAGTTGTTAAGCAAACGACTGCCATTGTTAAGTTAGTAACAAGGCTGTTAAGTGAATCTGGCTTCCCCATTGACTTTGCTTGTCAGAAGATCGCAAAAGGGGTTCACGTGGCCCCGGGACACTGCCACTGTCATAAATATGACCCAGTTGTCAAGCATCTGAATTTTGATCATGTGACCATGAGGATGCTGCAATGGTCATAAGTGTGAAAAATGGTCATAAGTCACTTTTTTCAGTGCCCTTGTGATTTCAAATGAACTATTGTAAATTGAAGGCTACCTGTATAAGATGGAGGGGATTCTCCTTTCCCAAAATTTAGAGTTTTAATGTAGATTTTTAATGTGGAATTCAGATGTTTGGGTGAGAGATTGATTGATTTAATGCCTTTTCACTTTCAGTCACATTTTCTTTTTGGCCATGCCAAACCAGAATCTCAATTTATTGAAAAGCAAATATAATAAACTTGACGATCTCATTTGTTACTGGAATGTAGACTGTGACATGACTTTGTTTGGAATATATTTTATAGACTTTGGTAGAGATGATACATTCAGTAGTAGGAAAATTTCAATTATGCTTCCTTCCTGCCCCCACAGCAAATATTGCCTTTCTCTATCTGAAAAACCACCCTTTGTAATGTTGATCTTTACCATTCTTTTCCGGTGTTCTGTATCCTCTTTGTCCTTTTCTACCATGCACACAACAAAAATCAATTATTGACAGATCAAGATCAGGGGAAAAATGGTCTGAAATGAAAAACCACAAATGTTAGGTATCTTTCAGGGTCCTTTATCACTGAGGAGATGTGACCTTAAGTGTCAGAGTGGGGGGTGGATCCAGCAGGTTGAATTGTGCCTATTTTATCCATTAAAGTGAATAGACGTACGGGTGTGCTATAGTGTCTAACTTCTGAATTTAATTCCTTTTTAACATGGAAGGCCAAAAGCCACATTCTTATAAAGAAGCTCCTGAAACAGACCAGCTGTCCAGGCCTTTTAAACAATCTGTACAATCTGTATCGGTACCGCTGCCTTTCCTTGCTTGTCCCAATGCTTATAGCTTTGATTGATGATTTAGCATGTGGAAAACGGCCACCTGAATTTTCTGAAGGCTGGTCAGTGTATATTTGACCCCAAGAGGCCACAGATCAAATGTGTATGCATTTCAATAACTTTGTTTTGATATCTGAAGAAGAGAGGGGAAATCATTCACAGTGGCGGAAGAGGGGGATTGATGACATTAAATACTTCTGCCTGACAGCATCTTTGGAAGGATTTTAAGAGACTGTTGTCATCCCCCCCCCCCGTCAGCTTCTCTTACTTCTCCAGATTTTAGCTTTTTCATATTTTTTTAAAAAAAGATAAAATATATAATTCTTTGAGGAAGAATAAAAAGAAAGCATGCATATACTGTATGTGTGTTTGTTTGTGTATTCCATGCAGGCCTTTTCAGTGAATAAAAACACTTCACTTAAAACATCATGTCCCTTGACTTCCAGTTCGTCACACAGCCGCCATGGACGATTGGGAGATTTGCTCGATCTCCCCCGTTCAGTTTTGCATCGCTGGGGGGCCCTGAAAAGACTGAAAGTCGCCCCAAAGAGGCGACCAGCAAGGAGGGGCTTTCGCTGGATCCCGGGAGAGCAGCAACTCTTCCATCAGACCAGGCGATCCCTCCAAACTGGTAAACGAAAGGACTGGCCATAGAAATATGGCTCGTCCCTAGGCTGCAAACAGCCAAAGTCACACTACCATCTGGCAACTTCAAAGCAGCGTGGACAGGACTGGGTGAGGTTTGCCTCTCTTACATCCTAACTACTTAATTACCTGCATAAGCTGCTAAAGTACTTTCCCCCCTGTGGTGAGGGAAGGGAGATTCTAGCCCTCCCTCCAGAAACAGCAGCTATCAACCACTTGGGAGTTTAAAACGTTGAAAAAATACTGAGATCTTAATTGGAATCCTATTTCCTAAAATTGGTGGATTATAAGATTTGCAACTTTCTGCTCTCTATATATATATTTCTTCCTTGATTTTTATTCTAATTACTATTGAAGATTTGGGTTTTTTTCCCCCTTAAAATAGAGTGAAAAAAAAACCTAAAAAGATCCAACTAACTCTAAGACGTAACCTGCTATTCTCTAAGAGACTTGTTGATAGCTTTGAAAATAGACAAGATAAAAAATAACCTTGAAACACCATCTGCAAAATCCAGCTCAGCTCCCTATTTGGTCGACTTTCTGACTGTCAATTTCTTTCTCTTGAGTTTAATATATTACAATGGAAGGAGAACAGGAAAGGATTTCTTCTACAGAGGAAGTATAGGAACAAATTCTTTGTATGTTAAAAGCGATGATCCAAACTCTACGTATGCAAGCTCTGGATA